>NC_135436.1:9003823-9303823 GCF_051991255.1 Vanacampus margaritifer | reverse complement strand
CCTTGCAAGGAGGATTTATTACAGAGATCTCCGGTCACACAATTGAATATCACCAAAAGAGTGTCATCCAAGAATGTGTGTCCCCCCCCCCCCCCATAAGACAGCCCTTTATTACAATCAGAGTTTGTACAGAAAATTCCTCTTCCCCTCCCATCGAATACAAAAAAACTGATTGATTCTCACAATATGCTATGTTGATCTTTCATGTGAGAACAAAACAGAATCTCAATATGCCAGCTTGCACTTTCTTCATATTTTAGACAAAACATGTTCTCAGTGTGCCATCTTGTACTTTCTTCCCAAAACAGAATCTCAGTATGTCAGATTGAACTTTCTCAAGCAGGACACTGAAAGGGAATTTAGACAAAAACAACATAACAGATAGGTTAAGGTCAAGTTATATTGAGTTTTAACCTTATTTCACCTGCTCTACACATCTATAGCTAAATTCAAAATGGTTAAAATATAAAATAAAGGATTAAAAATGTTAACAATGTTAACAGTTCACAGTCTTACCTTTTGCTAATTTCAATGCAGTTGTGCCAGCCACTATCTCTGCTCATTGAGCTGACTGAGGCCCTGTAAGTCTCTCTGCCACTTTTAGGTCAAAAGTTGTTCCAGTCATCTGTGTTACAGCAAAACCTGATTGTAGTCCGTTATTACCCTTGAAACAACAGCCGTCTGTGAATAACGTCAGGTCTGGGTCGTTTAAGGGGATTTCATAAAGATCTTTTCTCAGTGAATTATCTTCTAGAATTTGCTTAGTGCAGCAGTGAGGTTGCCCTTCTAGCATGCCGTCTGCCATATTTGTCCCCTCGTGTGTAAACAAAATGTGCGGTTGTGTCAAGACTGATTCAATCTTTCTCTGTTGTCCCCCTGTCATAGTAAATGCTTGGCTGGTTACGTACTGGACTGTACTACGTGATGTACGTATTGTCAACGGATGATGTAAAACGATATGAGATGGGGGTTTTTTATCAACCGCGCAAGTGCTGAAGCAAAAGCTGCGCATACATGGTGACGCTGTTCATATTTTTCAAGAGGTGTTGATGCATAAAGACAAACATGTCTATTACCCGTCTCCCCCTTTTGAAAAAGAACAGCCGACACGCTCGATGACTTCTCAGAAACATCAAGGAAAAATATCTTAGTGTAATCAGGAACGACAAGGGCCGCGGCTGATGACAAAAACTGTTTTAGCATAACAAAAGAGGTCTCAGCATCATGAGTCCAAACAAGAACATGTGACAGGTTTCTCATCCCTTTTTCATTCACTAACTGTCTGAGAGGGTGAGTCAGTTCCGCAAAATCCGGAACATGATATCGGGAATAATTGCGCAAGCCCAAGAAAGCCAACATTTGTTTAACATTTGTCGGTTTGGGATGGTGCAAGATGTCATCTTTGTGTGACGGAGAAATACCTGTTCCATGCTTTGAAATAAGTCTTTACAAAAAAGACACCTGAGGTCGGGCAATTTGGAGCTTGACCTTGGAGAACTTCAGGCCCACCGAAGCCAGGTGGCTCAAAAGGAGCTGTGTAGCTTGAAGGCAGAACTCCTCGGACGGTGCAGCTAGCAGTAGATCATCCACATACTGCACCAACAGAACATCAGTAGGGAGTTGGAGAGATGATAGCAGCTGTCTAAGGGAAGCATTAAAAAGACCAGGAGACAACACAAACCCTTGTGGCAATCGGGTATATGAGTAGCACTCATTATTCCATGAAAATGCAAAATACTTTTGCATAGACAAGTCAAGAGGGATGAAAAAAATGCATTTGCAAGATCAATGCAGGTAAAATGCGTATGCAACGGAGTAATTTGTGACAGCGCAGAATGCGGATTTGGCACCGGCAGTGCAGGTGTCAACACCTTAGCATTAATAGCTCTGAGATCATGCACCATGCGAAATTTACCAGTATTTTTCTTTTCTACCGGGAGAATGGGAGTATTGTAGCTTGACTTATCAATTTTACAAAGCACCCCCGCTTTCAGCAAACCATTAATTGTCGCCGAGATGCCAAGACGACCGTCAGGTTTCATAGGGTATTTCGGCACCCAAACGGATTCGGGTTTTACTTCAAAAGTTACTGGAGTAACTTTACACAAGCCTACGTCAGTCGGGTCATCAGACCACAGTTTAGCAGGCAAGGTTTTTAGCGTGTCACAAGCAAGGTCACTGTCAGATGTCTCCCTCCCATGATGTCGATCCAAAAGTTGATGTTCTAAAACAGACATGGAAGCAAATAAATCAGATTTAATCCAATAGGCATCAAGAGATTTGGAATATAATACATCTGGGTGTATAGAGTGTTGCCAATCAGTTGCTTTTGTGCACACCAGGACAAATGGACCCAAATCTTCGCCGTGTGCTGGGATGAGACCATCAATGAAACATGAGGATGACATGCCAGCACAGATTCATCAGGTGGTTCCGCCATCTCATACCACTTAAGTTGTTCTTCAGTCAGACTTACAAAAAACGCGACTCCGGGCCCACCTGCGAACAGATCACCTACACGCAACTCCCATGTGTTGCCAACAACTGTACGGAAGGCTTCACTGTATATCTCATCACCACATCTGTCATAAAAAATAGTGCAATGCAAGCAGTCAGATACCATATCGTATGAACGGAGGTTACGAATCCAAGGAGACCACTCTGTCCAAAACTTTTCAGCATCCCTCCAGCCAGAGCGTATGTCATCGTGTATTGAGGCACCACTGGGAACTGGGGGCAGGAGTCAGAGACAGAGGCAGCAGCGCAGTAGTATGAATGTCCATCTGGGAATTGGAGCGTGAGTCCGTCCGACCCGCACTGGATCAATGGTGCAGTTTTTATGAGAAGATCCCTTCCCATAAGATTCACGGGACAGTTCGGTGCATATACAAACTCATGTAAAAAAGTTTGTGTGAGGCATCGCGTGTTTATAGGGGCTGTGAAATTCAGAACAGTTTGTTCTCCCTTGAATCCAACCAGCGAAATGCCATTCGTTGGTGAGCGTACAGTCAGACGGCAAAGTCTTAATGGTAGAGTGACGAGCTCCAGTATCCACTATAAATGGCAAGGAAGTTCCTCCTACCTCCATCTCACTCATTGGTTCCTGGAGGCCTTTGGATGTGAATTCAGGGTCCAGTCATTGCGGAAACTGTCCACCAGGTGGCGGCAGGAACTGCTGATTCGGCACTGGCGGTTGTGATGACAGTCGGCGTGTGGGCATGTTCTGTGAGCTACGTCTCCTCTGTGGGAAGTATCCACGCCCTCTTTGTTGCCGCCGAGTTCTGCCGCGTGGCAAACGGCAGGAATCCGCCCAGTGGCCAGGTTGACCACAGTTGAAGCAGTAATCTCGACCAATGAATGGAACTGACTGAAACATAACACAATCTCCCACAACATGATTAGATGATGACATATCAGTGGAAGCCGGAAGAACAGGATTCTCCTCTTTTTTCTTTAAAGTTTGCAATTGCATAATGGCTAATTGTAATTCAGTATTCTTTTGTTTTTCAGTTTTTGATTCGACATCTTTAGCATACCTCCTCAAATAATGTTTAAGATGGGCTAACCACCTAGAATGTTCTGCTCCGGGCAAATCCGAATTTGAGTCCATGGCCAGAACAACCGTTTTAGGAAGTCCTTTTAGCACAGCTGCTCTGAAAACTTGTGAATATAGTGCAGAGTCAGTTGGCAAGTGTCCAGTTTTTAACGAAAATTCTACAAGCGCACGGTCAATGAATATAGCCGCTTCTTCATCAATTTTTGGGGCAAACATCAAATCAGAAATAACAATTTCCGGGATTGGCAACACTTCATCAAGGACCTCAAAAAGTGTCAAATAATTATCTCGTGACAGTGCTTCACCATCCATTAAAGATGGCAGTCCTGAATTAGTCATCAACACTTCAAGTTGAGAGAGAGGACAGGCGTGGGTCAAAAGCGCACGCACATCCCCCGCTGTCAAAATCTGACCTATCACCTCCCTCTGCAAAGACCTGAGCCAATTCGAACATCCGGAGGAAGTTTGAGAGGTGACAGCATCTGTCGAAGGTAAGCATTGAAAAGGCCAGGAGACAACACAAAACCTTGAGGAAGCCGGGTGTAGGAGTAACACTCCTTATTCCACGTAAATGCAAAATACTTCTGCATAGACAGGTCAAGAGGAATACAAAAGAATGCATTAGCAAGATCAATGCAGGTAAAATGAGTGTGTAAAGGAGTGATTTGTGACAGAGCCGAGTGAGGATTGGGCACCGGCGGTGTAGGGGTCATAACTACAGCATTAATAGCTTAACTTTTTTTGAGTTGTTGCCTCACTTTTTTTTAGTTGATCAACTCAAAAGTTAAAGTTTTGCAGAACTTGAATGGTTTGATTACATCAAGTTAATTTTTTTTGATAAATGGTTACTTAGAAGCTTTCTGTTACAGCAACTCCATTATTCTCACTTACTAATTTATAAAGGTTATAAAACCACTGGATTAAGTTAACAGAAGTCCAAACCATAAGTACACTGAGTGTCCTCACGAGAATCCCGGGAATGCTGGAGCCTATCCCAGGGCTGTCTTCGGGAAGTAGGTGGTGTACAACTCGGTTGCCAGCCAATCGCAGGGCACACACAGACAATCTAGGGACAATTCAGTGTTCAATTAACATACCATGCATATTTTTTAGAATGTGGGAGGAAACTGGAGTACCCGGAGAAAACCCACGCACAAACGCAGAGAACATGCAACCTTCAGCCAGGAAGGCCAGAGGGCCGGATTGGATCTCACAACCTTTGGACTAGGAGGCAGACTGTCATGTTTACTTTCAGTCTTGTTTACTCCCTGTCATGTTTTCCCCTTGTCTGGTCATTTCCTGTTTTATTGTGAAAAGTCTGACTCCTCTCGTTTCTGGTCACTTGCCCTTCCTCGTGTGGTGTCTGTGTCAACCTTGATTGTGTCCACCTTTCCCCATTACCCTCATGTGTCATCCAATCAGTGCCCTCAGCCAGGTGTGTCTTGTCATGTCATTAGTGTTGGTGTATTTAGTCGGTTGTCTCCCCCCTGTCTGTGTCGGTTCATTTTTGCTGTTGCAACTGTCGTAAGTCTTTCGCCACGTCACGCTGACCTCTTCTCCTGATCAGGATCCATGTCATGTTGTTAGTCTCGCCTTAGTTGTTTTGTCATGTTTTGTTAGTTCAGGTTATTTTGTATTTTGAAGTTAGGTTTTTTTCTATTAGATATTAAAACGTCTTTTTGGACTGCACCTCTGCCTCCTTGCCCTGCCTTCCCGCATCTGGGTCCTAAAGCCCCCACCTTACTGACAGAATGAACCGACCAAGATCAGACCCAGCGGGAAGCTTCCGTAAGCGACCGGCTCGTCGTCGGTCGACACGGAAGCACCATCAGCCTGTCATCCAATCCCATTCCATCCAAGTAAGCTCCTTTTCGCGGGATTTGTCTTCTCTTCCCCTTTCACGCGATCAGCAAAACGCACTCAAGTCTCTGCCCTACGACACCATTTTGTCGCCTCAATGTTTTTTAGACTCTGACATCTCCGATGATGAAAATGAAGGTCCCTTTCCCATTAATACACTTACGGATTACAGTTCCGAATCTGACTCCGAATTGGACTTTTTCACCAGCTTAGTTCCCCACATGTTTTCTTCACAGTTTTCATTTAGGGATTATTTTGACACCGGGTCATGTCACCCCTCCTCACCTGGGTCTCCGCCGTGTTCACCACACCGGTCCCCATCGCGTGCACCTCATAGCCCACCGTTACCGCCACGTCATGACATAGTTTCCCCTTTACCTGGTTCCTTACCCACTCCCGTTAGTTTACGTCACGATCCTTCACTCTCGGTATCCTCGGGTTATAGTCTCCCTATTGCTCCTCACTCCCCATGGTGGCAGGCTGATGAGGCTCCGGCTCCGCAGCCTCAAGTCCCTATCGTGCCACGTCAGCCAATGTCCAAAGTCCCCGAACCACGTCAGCCGATGTCCAAAGTCCCCGAACCGCGTCAACCGATGTCCAAAGTCCCCGAACCGCGTCGGCCGTCGGGGCCTCAGGTCCCCGAACCGCGTCGGCCGTCGGGGCCTCAGGTCCCCGAGCCACGTCGGCCGTCGGGGCCTCAGGTCCCCGAGCCACGTCGGCCGTCGGGGCCTCAGGTCCCCGAGCCACGTCGGCCGTCGGGGCCTCAGGTCTCCGAGCCACGTCGGCCGTCGGGGCCTCAGGTCTCCGAGCCACGTCGGCCGTCGGGGCCTCAGGTCTCCGAGCCATGTCAGCCGTCGGGGCCTCAGGTCTCCGTGCCGGCTCCGCGTCAGCCCCCGGACTCCGTGCCGGCTCCGCGTCAGCCCCCGGACTCCGTGCCGGCTCCGCGTCAGCCCCCGGTTTCCGTATCAGCTCCGCGTCAGGCCCAGGTTTCCGTCCCGTTTTCACGTCAGCCCCAAGGTCCCGTATCAGCTCCGCGTCAGGCCCAGGTTTCCGTCCCGTTTTCACGTCAGCCCCAAGATCCCGTATCAGCTCCGCATCAGGCCCAGGTTTCCGTCCCGTTTTCACGTCAGCCCCAAGATTCCGTATCAGCTCCGCGTCAGGCCCAGGTTTCCGTCCCGTTTTCACGTCAGCCCCAAGATCCCGTATCAGCTCCGCGTCAGGCCCAGGTTTCCGTCCCGGCTTTGCGGCAGCCCCAGGATTCCGGATCAGCTCCACAGCAGCTTCCGGCTCCGCGTCAGCTCCAAGTTCCCATATCAGCTCCACAGCAGGCCCCGGACTCCGCGTCAGCTCCAAGTTCCCATATCAGCTCCACAGCAGGCCCCGGACTCCGTGCCGGCTCCGCGACAGCCCCCGGACTCCGTGCCGCCTCCACGGCAGCCTCAAGTCTTCGCGCCTCGTCGGCCGCCTCCACGGCAGCCTCAAGTCTTCGCGCCTCGTCAGCCGCCTCCACGGCAGCCTCCACGGCAGCCTCAAGTCTTCGCGCCTCGTCGGCCGCCTCCACGACAGCCTCAAGTCTTCGCGCCTCGTCGGCCGCCTCCACGGCAGCCTCAAGTCTTCGCGCCTCGTCGGCCGCCTCCACGGCAGCCTCAAGTCTTCGCGCCTCCACGGCAGCCTCAAGTCTTCGCGCCTCCACGGCAGCCTCAAGTCATCGCGCCTCGTCGGCAGCCTCCACGGCAGCCTCAAGTCATCGCGCCTCGTCGGCAGCCTCCACGGCAGCCTCAAGTCATCGCGCCTCGTCGGCCGCCTCCACGGCAGCCTCAAGTCATCGCGCCTCGTCGGCCGCCTCCACGGCAGCCTCAAGTCATCGCGCCTCGTCGGCCGCCTCCACGGCAGCCTCAAGTCATCGCGCCTCGTCGGCCGCCTCCACGGCAGCCTCAAGTCATCGCGCCTCGTCGGCCGCCTCCACGGCAGCCTCAAGTCATCGCGCCTCGTCGGCCGCCTCCACGGCAGCCTCAAGTCATCGCGCCTCGTCGGCCGCCTCCACGGCAGCCTCAAGTCATCGCGCCTCGTCGGCCGCCTCCACGGCAGCCTCAAGTCATCGCGCCTCGTCGGCCGCCTCCACGGCAGCCTCAAGTCATCGCGCCTCGTCGGCCGCCTCCACGGCAGCCTCAAGTCATCGCGCCTCGTCGGCCGCCTCCACGGCAGCCTCAAGTCATCGCGCCTCGTCGGCCGCCTCCACGGCAGCCTCAAGTCATCGCGCCTCGTCGGCCGCCTCCACGGCAGCCTCAAGTCATCGCGCCTCGTCGGCAGCCTCCACGGCAGCCTCAAGTCTTCGCGCCTCCACGGCAGCCTCAAGTCTTCGCGCCTCCACGGCAGCCTCAAGTCTTCGCGCCTCGTCGGCAGCCTCAAGTCCTCTCGCCTCGTCGGCCGCCTCAAGTCCTCGCGCCTCCACGGCAGCTTCAGGACCCCGGGCGTCCTCACCCTCTGCAGCCCCGGGCCTCCTGGCTTCGGCCGCTCTCGAGCGGGGTCTCTTCGCTTCTTCCATGGCGGTGTCAGGCCCATGGGGGTGGACAGGAGATGTTCATCCCACGGCCGTCCTATTCCGGTGTGGCGTCCGGGGCGCCCTCCAGATCGGCGCCGCCGGGCTCCCCTCGTCTGGCGTCCGGGACGTCCCCCGGACTGGACTGGAGGGATGTGTCAGGTTCCCGCCTCCGCGCCCCCTCCGCCCGCCCTGTTTTTGAACTTTTTAAGGGACGTCTGGAAGCCGTCCCTCGACGGAGGGGTTCTGTCATGTTTACTTTCAGTCTTGTTTACTCCCTGTCATGTTTTCCCCCTTGTCTTGTCATTTCCTGTTTTATTGTGAAAAGTCTGACTCCTCTCGTTTCTGGTCACTTGCCCTTCCTCGTGTGGTGTCTGTGTCAACCTTGATTGTGTCCACCTTTCCCCATTACCCTCATGTGTCATCCAATCAGTGCCCTCAGCCAGGTGTGTCTTGTCATGTCATTAGTGTTGGTGTATTTAGTCGGTTGTCTCCCCCCTGTCTGTGTCGGTTCATTTTTGCTGTTGCAACTGTCGTAAGTCTTTCGCCACGTCACGCTGACCTCTTCTCCTGATCAGGATCCATGTCATGTTGTTAGTCTCGCCTTAGTTGTTTTGTTAGTTCAGGTTATTTTGTATTTTGAAGTTAGGTTTTTTTTGATTAGATATTAAAACGTCTTTTTGGACTGCACCTCTGCCTCCTTGCCCTGCCTTCCCGCATCTGGGTCCTAAAGCCCCCACCTTACTGACACAGACATGTTAACCAGTTGGCCGCCTGCTATGAGCATATGTTTATAATTTAACATAAATTACTATTCATTTATTTAAACCAGATTGGAAACGGAGAACAAATTATCATATACAATGTCAACTAAAGGGCTTAAATAAAATTACAAATTAATAAGTAAAATCAATTATGAAACATCAGCTAATTTGTTTTTAAGTTACCCAAAAACTAGTATAGTTCAATTTAATCAAAACTTTTTTAGTACAAATTAGTCATAAAAGCATACAAATTTACACCAATTTAAAAAAGTTAATTTAGTAGTAGATTTCATAAATCTTTTGAGTATTGTGTACTTAATCTATTTGATTATTTTAAACGCTCGGGTTTACAGTGTGGTGCATGTTGTTTACAAACATTATAAAAAGGTCTCCATCATTAAATTATACATTAAATGTTCACACAATGACCGGTTCTAGTTCTACCGCACGCATGATCCAACTGGTACGGGAACGGTAGAGTCAGGTCCAACTTGTTTATATGAGGTAAGACACAAATACGTTCGATGTTCTTGAAACAACTTCGCAGTGCATGGTACAAGTTGTTGCTAAGCAGGTTTACCAAGAGCACGGGCCAACAAATTTGCCTCTGCTGTTCAACAGTGCCGAAATGCGCATTTCTTGCATTTAAATGACACACTCTATACAAATGTCACTTTATTATTTTCATTGATTTTTACATGATTACAAGGACAATGTATATTGTGATAATAAAATAAAATATACAATGTAAAAAAAATCTAAAACTTAAAACTAAGAAGTTTAAATGAAATGAAAATCATTCATAAAAATATTAATGTCTGGGAAGTAAAAAAAAAGAAGAAAAGAAGCATCAGCTCAGATATCGATCATTACGAACATGACAAGAAGCACCTGCAGGGAAAATATATGGCACCTTGATTGACAGTCAGCGGACAAACAGTTCATCAATATATCAATCCATCAGTCAGACTGGAAAGTCATTTGCAGAGTTGACATCAGACCAGAAAGGTGATGGAATCAAGAAAAGTTGGGGAGTTGTTAAAAAGTACAAGTGCCAGGGAAAATACAGATTCAAATCCATTCTAACAACCAACTCAACATAAGGGTGTAACCATTATAACATAGGAGAAGAAGTTTGTGAACAGGTATGTGACAGTTAACTTGAGACACATCCGATCGTAGGACATTTCTGTGCACAAAAATGTCTTTAAAGAGTCCAAAAGCTTGTTTGTGGATCAAAGCTGAGTATGCTATTGGCTGAAACAGAAGAAGAGCGTCAAAATAACCTAATTGTCTTGCATCCACAGCGGACACGTGAACCAAGTCTGTTCTGAACAAAAATTCTCCTTTGAAAAACAAACAATGGCTATATTAACGTGAAAAATCAATTATTCTAAGTTGCTCTCCTATTTTTCTTTCTAAATGTCTGCATTTGCGAGAGGCTTCAAATGGCAAAATTATGTCAGCAGTCACATTCACATAAATATAGCACCTGTGCATGTTGTGCAAAAAGCCGGCAGAAAACCTGGTCACGGAAATATAGCCACTGAAATGTAAGAAAGTTTGCATGCATTTATGAACTTGGGAAATCCTCCATCCTGCCGAGCTGAGAGACAAGACTCGTATTGGGCCCAGCACAGAAATCTAACAAAATCATCATGCTATGAAATATATTCTTTACAGGTGTTATTATATATATATATATATATATATATATATATATATATATATATATATATATATCTACAGTATATAAAAAGTCAATCTTTCTGTTCCCATATTTTGATTTGACATTCTTTGGCGACATGCACCACCAGCCAGCAGCCGAGCATTATTCTTGCCACATATGGGAGCAAATTACGATTCACAAATACACAACTGAGGTCCATACTAGGGGGTCTAAAGTGCATCGTGTGCCATTCGTTTCTTCACAGAGTCGTTCATGGGAAGCATCTAAC
The DNA here is from genome assembly GCF_051991255.1 of Vanacampus margaritifer. Lineage (NCBI taxonomy): Eukaryota > Metazoa > Chordata > Actinopteri > Syngnathiformes > Syngnathidae > Vanacampus > Vanacampus margaritifer. The sequence continues at coordinate 9,293,146 of NC_135436.1, read as the reverse complement.
GGGGCAGAGGCTGCTCTCTCAGCTCGGGCATTCGAAGTCATTTGGACGGATGGAAGTAAAAGATGGAGGGCGAAGAGGTGAGACACATCCTGTGTAGTCTTCCATCATTTGCACATACAGCATGAGGCACTCTTTTGAAGTGCCTCTGTGAGTTGATGCCAAACAGGACACATCTTCAGATCGTCATCACAAAACATTTGCAACTATTTGGATTCTATTGCTCATATTCAGACTTGATTGTACAGTTATCCCTTTCATCATCTGAGTGGTGAGCGTAAATGAGTTGTTTTTACAGAGAGGATTCACATCAATACAAATGGAACGAAAACCAAGGAAATATGCAGCCAAGTGATTCCAGGTGCTTTTTTTCTGCATTCTAATTTTTCAATTATGAAATTGAGTACTTTGAAAAAGTAAACGTGTGTATGTTGCCTGACAGACATTGTGCTGGCCTAGCATCTCACAGAGGCGCTTATTCGCTACAGCTAAGCCACACGAGCAAATGGTGTGGTTGCTCCATCCACCGCCACACCGCGTCAACCTTGACACATGCAGCATCTTTTTCCATATCTGATTTTCTTTAACACGCCATTTTTGTAACATATAATCAACAACGATTTGACAATATCCTGCAAAACATGTCAAAGAAAAAGAGCAAATGTTTAAAGTTGGATCTAATGTGGTGGTGGTGATACAAAGTACCCAGCAGAGGCGGCAGTTTGAAACATTTTCATCCACTGCATGATGTCACCACTGATTTGCTACCAATTCTGCTGTCTGTGGAATATTTTAATGCCCTCACTCGACATGTCTATTATACGTGAAAATGGACTCCAACTTTTATATTACGTCTGAGCACACCAGTCCCAAAGCAAAGTCCTCATGGTTATATATTTACGTATTTAATCTTCTCTTAAATCTGCGCACTTTCCTTTCGGCTGTGCTGTTCTACGTCCCAATTCTTTTAACGGGAGCAAAAACAATGCAAAATATGATTTGGATCAAATGTCAAGTTGAACGGGGATATCTCATCACCACCAGTCTGTTAACAGCTTACTGTACATCAGTGATGCATTTGTACCACCAGGGAACTTGAAATGACGTGCGTGTGTTTGTGTGAATCCACTTTCTCACAGAGTTCAATGTCAGTGATGGTGAAACTGTGCACTTGTGCAGGAAACGCAGTTAGCCAGTAATGACTGTGTATGTGAACGTGTGCATGTTCCAACCCAGAGAGGCACAACAGCAACAGTTTGCAGTTCCTACAAGAGGCGAGTGACCTCTGCCACTCCTGCCTAGTCTCTTTTCTTCTCGTCCTCCGTGCGGTTCAACTGATCGAGTTTGTGGACGTCGTCCGCGTCTAGACGAAAGCCTCGATCTTGTTGCTGTTTTCCAGCTTGACGAAAATCTTTGGGTCGTCATCGCGCTCGTCTCTGAGGCGCTGGAGGTGTCGGCTGTGACACAGCAGGTAGAAGGGCAGGCAAAATCCCAGCATGCTCAGCACCAAGAGGCCCACGTTCACCTGAAGACAACATCAAGTTGTCACACGTGCCATGGATTATAAAACTAAAATCAACCACCCACTCTAGTGATCATCCTATACTGTATTTGTCTATGGGTTTGCTTACCCATAAGGGGTCTCCCTGCAGCGGTCCCACCATGGCCATGAATAGAGGCTGCTGGAGCAGGGCGAACAGAGCGCTGATCAGAGACTGCATGCCTGTCAGGCTGCCGAATTGAGAGGATGGGTACCTGCGGGGAAACGACAACATCATGGTTAGTAGGGTGTTCGATAGGGGTGAGAAGTTTGGGAACGATGATCTTTTTATTTTATTTTATTTTATGCATTGATCGTAGTATTAAAACGATTGCAAATGGATTCAGCGGTATTAAAAATTGATTTTTAAAGTTTAAATAAAAAAACTAAAAGCCACTGTTGTTTGCTGCCTATTGCACTTACACAAGTATTAAAACACATGTGACGCTAATAAATCTGATTGATACGTTTAAATATGTTTTTGGAAATGTACTGTTATAGTAATGGAGCCACAACACTGACAATGAGATTTGGTATTGAAAAAAAAATGTCATTGTGGAAAAACCTGCTTTGACATTAAAACAAGTATTGGCATTGTAAAAAGTTGTATTGAAAAATAAAATACAGACATTAAAAAAACGCAATTTTCTTTAAGCATCATTTTTGTATTATCATGTCTTTTTCAATGCCAATCTGCAGATTTTTTTTACAGTCTCGATTTTTTTCGAGTGTCACGGGTTTTCAGCTTCAATCTCTGGTTTTCAGTTTTAGCTCTCTTTTGTTCAGTTTCAACTATTTGACAGTGTTTTAACGTGGAGGGCGGGGTTGAGGGCGGGGCTTTGAACGCCTTCCAGCTTTTGACCACATATAACCTTGTAAGCCACAAGGTTATATATCATGTTACTTGCCACAAGGTTATATGTGGTTATATATGTTACATGTGGCGTTAAAACCACCATGTGTGAATTACTTTATGCATCATGTCATGCTAATTTAGCTAACGTGCTAACTGGTTTACTACAGAAACATTAACACTGACGCCACAAGGTTTTATGTAGAAAAAACAGATTTACAGGCGGTTAAAGAGTTCCTGGTGAACTTGTATCCATGAGTCTCTGACTATCTGCCACAGGGAATTCAGGTATTGCTTTTAGCCGACAGAGGGCGCGCTCTCCTCTCCTAAAAAGCTTCTTTCTTTTTTTTCAATACCAAATCAAAAATGACTGAGGCAATAATTTTAAGAGGGTGACGTTATAGTATAACAGACCGTATCATAAACTTACACAGCAGCGTAAAGGCCTCCAACAGCAGAGTGGATGAAGCCCCTCACGATTGTATGTAGGACGAATGACAAAATCTGAAGAAAAGAAAAAAAAACATGTTCTATTAACGAGCAGGTTAGTGGTTGCAATAGTTTGCATGAAGGAACAGACTAGTGTTAATTTCGTCAACAAAAATAATTTCGTCAACTCACATTTTTCACTGACTAAAACTAGACTAGACTAAAACCCTCCTTAATAAACAATAACTGTGACTAAATCAGTATGCATTTTTGTCAACTAATGAAGAAGAGACGAAAATGTACTTCACTTAATAAAAACTGGACTACAATCTATGGACATTTTAGTTCTTGAACAAAAATGATAAGACTTTGTAAAATCTTGGCTCTGCTAATGTGTCACTGTGACACTGTCATGTGACACACAGTGACACACACCCTTTTAAATCTGCAGCTAGGAAGTGCAACATGCACAAACACATGGCACAGACAGGAGGTGGATTTACCGTGAAAGGTTAAAAGACTAAAATGTTGTCCCTTTTAGTTGACTAAAACTAGATTAATAAAATGTTCCTTAGACTAAAATGATGGATTTATAGTCGACTAAAAATGGACTTGATAAAAATGGGATGAAGTTGAATTAATATGATAAAAACTACCAAACCAGATTGAAAGTGGACTAAAACTAAGACAAAATTTAAAAATGGCAGATAAAAGTAATGCTAGAACAGACACCCATTTTCAAGAAATGGGGATTCCATCAAATATGAAAAATATGCTTCAATGTGCATTTGATCCACTAGATGTCGCTAAATAACTATGAAAGTCCATCTCTTCGTTTCAACACAACATGTAAGGACATACTGTACCCATATGGAACAAAGGATTGGATAACATCTGGAAAACAGGGGGAAAAAATGGAAGGACATCTGGAAGCCCTTTGTGACGCCTTTTCAGAAAAACAATTCTGTTTGTGTATGGGTATGTACCTGAAGTGGGAGGCTGGGAATGACGCAAGTGACTCCAAAGCACACCAGGAGTAAATTGGTGAAGATGAAGGCTCGGGTGGAGTTGACAATCTTTTGAATCTTTTTGTCCGGCCGACGAGGCTGGCCAGGCTCCCTGATAGGCAAGAATTAAGCAAGTTAGATTTTTTGGGTTCACTTTGTTGTATCATATCAAGTCAGAAGATTCATTAAATGTTGAAAATATCCCAGAATATGATTTATATTTGTTTTCTTTGGCTACAGAAGGTGCCAGCTCGATATGTCTTGATTACATCTCACCTCGCCGTACACTTGTCATTTTCATCCTCACATTCTTTCAGTCGCCAGTCCATGATGTAGCCAATCACAGGGGAGGTTGCCAGACACAATAGTTGTAGTACGCCGAAGATGGACGTGTACGTGCTTACTGAGAGACAGACAACAGTGAAAACTGAAGCTATAAATACGTTTTTTGTTTTTAAAGTAGTGTTGATTTTTATGGCAGACGAGCAGATTGGGTTGACGTCACGTCACAAGCGCTTTTTTAGGTTATGACCACGTTTTGAGTCAGACGTGCTTTCACAACATTGAGACGGCCGGCCGAGGAAGGGAACTGAAAAGCACTGCTGTTTGACTTTTGTAATAGTTGGCTGGGAGTCTCTTACCCACTTCCATCCTTTCCACTGCAACAGGAAGGCAGCATGACAGCACGAGAGGAAAGAGCAAGAGACGGACAGAAGAGGAAACAGGGAGAGGGGTGTTAAGCAGAAGCAACAGATTAGCTGAGTGAGCGAGAACGTCGTCAAGTGGTTAAAAACAAACATTCAGTGCATGAAATGAGTGGTTAGACATTAAAAGGAGGACCGCTAGCAAGCTGTGCGAAAAGCATGAGTGCGCACACACCTGTGCTGAGGTCTCCTTCTGTTAGCGACTCCAGGATGGTGTTCATGGCGCCCATGTAGAAGATGAGGCGTAGCTGGGTGACACACATGGTGATGACGCTCAGGAGAAAGATGGGGCTCAACACACTCCTCATGAAGGTCTGAGCTGCGTAGGAAATGACAAGACGAGAGCGAGATCACATCGCTGGCGCTTCCCTTAATATCTGCTGACGGCTCGAGTCGGACTCAAGCTCCCAATAGTGCAAGTGGAGGTTTACAAACATGACTTATTAAGTCAACAAGTATGTCACACCTTAAAGTGGAAGTCAACGATTTTTTTTTTTAAATATATATATATATATATATATATATATATATACAATGTTATGTTTTATGCAGTGCCACTAGTCTACATATAGTATTCTGGTTAATATTGCATTAGTGGAATATGAGTTAAGCAGCAAAATCCAGTTGTTTTTATCCATCTCAGGGGGCGGCCATTTTGCCACTTGCTGTCAACTGAAGATGACATCAATGTTGCTCAGGTCTCAGTTAAGAAACAATCACAGCACAGCTTCAGAAAACAGGTGAGCTGTGATTGGTCGTTGCCTAAGCCCTCAGCAACATTGATGTCATCTTCAGTCGACAGCAAGTGGCAAAATGGCCGCCCCCTGAGATGGATCAAAACGGATGGATTTTGCTTCATAACTCATATTCCAAAAATGTAATATTAATCAGAATGTCATGTTTAGACTAGTGAGGTCACACATAACATATTATTGTCAATAAATGTTTAAGGCTGACTTCCACTTCAAAAAAAAAAAAGTACAGCAAGCTATTAACAAACTGTTATTATAGGCAATTGTAAACTTGGCAATTTAATGAACTGACGTCTGTTGTGTGCACACATAACAATTTCGAATAGATGACTTTAAATCAAATGTATTATTCAGAGTTACGTCACAGGACTTTTGTCTGTCTGTCAAATTATGCACATAACCCTGAATTTGTGTAAAGAACATGTTACACATTCTCTAACTGTGGGATGTGTGAAAGCCTTTGTGCTGTTGTATTTACACAAAGCTGGCACACAAGGTCCATTCATTCATAGTTACGAATGTTTTTTCTGTGCGTTTCGCTCTCTGATGGAATTTCAAATGCTGGCAAAGGGCACATCACAACTAGTTGGATCGCTTCACTGCTTACTTAACAGTCATAATATACCGTCCATGCTTGCGTCATTTAAAGAAAAGATTTTTACGTGCCTGCTATGCACACCTTCAAGGTGCGCCAATTGACCCGTCCAGACTTGTGACACGCCCACCATGTGTAAACTGACAATTTGTGAGCAACCACCAAAGAGGCGTGATTCTGGGAAGTCGAAGAGTGGCCCTAATTTCCGGATTGTGGAGTTTTAATGAGACATGATCCATGTGGAAAGTATGTCACACTTTTAATTGTGAAATTTATTTGCGCAGTGGATCCCGAAGTTTCACGACTCATTTAATTTGTATTTGCATTTAGAATTTCGGACAAATTACAAAGTGTTTGCCTTACCCTCTTCTTGTTTCTTGCAGCTGACCTGCAGGTCGACGGTGGACAGGCACATCTTGCTGGCGTCCTGAGAAGCCAGTTCATTGGACGGCGGCTGCTGCTGCTTAATGGAGTTGCTGACGCTCAGACGGCGCCCCACGGTGGTCACCTGCCGGTAAAACTGCTTCCCTGTGATCTTGTGGTCAAATCCCAGCCAGCTGAACTTGATCTTCACTCTGTGGGAGGGAGAATGTCAAAGTTGTCATTTAAAGGTGGGTTTCCATCCACCTATTTTTATTCGGGTTTTCAAGAATTGCGAAAGAGAAACGGAATGGAAACGCCAGAAATTCGGAAAAAGGCCCAAAATTCGCAAAACAGTTTTTACGCTTTGAGGGGGTGGTTTTTGAAGCGTATTGAAAAAAGGAAAATGCGCATTTCGGTGATGGAAACAGGTTTTGCGGATAAGCGACTACAAGACTTGCTATATGTCACACGTTTTGACTGATACGTCACACGCACGTTTGTAGTCACAATAAATGGCGGATGATAAAGTAAGATATGTTTAGGAGATGAAGAAACACGATTCTTTTTATAATTAATAAAAAGAAAAAAACATTAATGCAATTTTAGATGTCTTTATTAACATTAGCTCTCAATGTAACGACACACTTCACTTACATGCGGGAGGGACTCCAACAAGACAAACTACTTCCATTCAGTCCGTCAAAACCAACATTCCCACCTGGAACTCCCCATTGTCCCAAGGTTTCGTCACTACGTCATCTCACGGCGCATATTCACAAAAGATGAGCGGATGGAAATGGGCATAAGTCGCCTGTCCGTTTTACGCATATTCACAAAATTCGCATACAAATTTCGAAACATTTGGATAGAAACCAAACTTGCACTGAGGTGGCATTTTCAGATGTGTGTATGTCGCCATTCAAATATTAGATTACTCACGACTGTAAAAGGATTATAATAGCTGCTTTCCAGTAACATGGCAACAAACAGGAGATCATCTAATATAACGTCCTTTAGAGGGCCACATATCTGCCTTTGCGTGTGTGTCATGTTTCTTACGTGAAGTCCATGTCCTCTGGGCCAGGGAAAGGTTCCAGAGGCCAGTTGACGAAGCAGTTCAGGAAGACCAGGCAGGCGCAACCAGCCCAAACCAGCAAGATTGAGATAAAGGTAGCACCCAGGTCATAGATCACCTACAGGTAGCGAGACAAACGATGGAGGAGCATTAGTGATTATGATCGCATCCCCCAAAAAAGAAAGAAAGAAAAAAAGCACCATCTAATCAGATGTAATGCAAAATCAATTTCCTGATGTATTATTTTGATTGATGCTGCAAGAGAGGCATTAAATAATTGTAGACCTAAATCATTACTAGTAGGGATGTTCGGCACCACTTTTTTTTTTAGACCGATACCGTTACTCAAGTCTTCAGTACTCATCGATACCAAGTGCCGATAACTTTAGTATCTATGATTCATACAATTTCCCCCCAAAAACAATGACATATCTTTTTTAAAAAGACCTATATATCCCAATTATAGCAAATTTCCTTAAAATTATTTGAAATTTATGGCAATTATATTTTTTCAATTTCAAGTCATTTTGCATAAAGCACCCAATAAAAGGAATTAAAATAAATAAATAAATAAAATGAAATTATCCAGTGGCAAGGGGGAAAAAAAGTCCCAATCTAAATATGTGGTTGTACAACTTCTTTTTAAGGAATACAGTAAAGTGCAAATAACTCTATTCAATACAATCGTGTTTCAAGTAATTTTGGAATATCTACCATGTTAAGAATTCCTCAAGCTTTTTAGTGTGTGATGTTTAATAACATCTTGTTTTGAAATCCATGCTTTTAATTTGGAAGGCTGCTTTATATTTCCGTTTCCTGTTTCACGTTCTCCGCTGTTCATCTCATAGCAGTGCAGTAGTCAATGACAATGTACTATTAAATAGAATTAAATTGTTGAGTATAACTGAAGACTTACAGTATGTGCTCTCTTAGCGGAGCCCCTGTGGCAGTCAATAAAAGCAAAATAACCATTGCAGCCTTTAGTTCCTGACCGAAAACGGCCACAAGAGCAGGGGCCGATACCGATACCTGGTATCAGTACTAGTAATACCTCTGTGACAGTGTCAATCAGAAATGACAATTTTTATTGTGAAAAGGCAGAATTTTGTTTGTATAGAAGTTTGGTGACAGCCGTAGTTACCTTAATGCCGGGGAAAGTAACAGCAGAGGAGGCGTACGATCCGATCATCAGGGCGATGAAGGTCGACCTGAGGTCTCCGAACATGTTGGGAAGCTGACAAATAAGCAAGAACACATCATTAAGCATCTTGAGGAGAGGGGAAGTATAGTAATATATACAAGTGTGTATAATGTTTGCAACTTCACGGATCAATGTAATCGTAGTGGCAATGAATATTTGGGAAATAATCCAATGAAAACAATCGGACTCTTGCACCAAAGTGTGGCTCAAAGTACAGTACTGCCATTAGGGCATCATTTAAGCTCTGCAGTTATTGCAGGAGGCGGCAATTTGCCTTTGAAGTTGAGCCGGCTGACTTGAAACTGACCTATTGTAACCTGTGTGTTATTTCCCCTGAAAATGACACACAATAAACACACATCCTGCTGCTTAATGACCAGTGGAGGGCACATCCCTATTAACTCATTCACTGCCATTGACGGCTATATACATTTGAACTATTTCTATTAGTTTCGCATTTTTTCCCACTTTCGTTAACAAGATTATGAAAACCTAGAATTTTTTATTGTACATTTAGAACAGATCTAAATGTTGTGATTAATTGTGAGTTAACTATTTTTATTTTTGTTTAGTTACCTATTGAAGTCATGTGATTAATTACAATTAAAAAATGTAATCGTCTGACGCCGCTAATTTTTAATAATATTTTCTTTTTTTAAATTAGGGGCATCAGGCAATTAAATTTTTTAATTGTAATTAATCACATGACTTCACTGGTTAACTCAAGATTAATCGCAAATTTTATATATGTTCTAAATGTACAATACATTTTTTTGTAGGTTTTCATACTCTTGTTAATAAAAGTGGAAAAAATGTGACACTAATAGAAATAGTTTAAATGAAATTTTGTCGTCTATAGCCGTCAATGGCAGTGAATGAGTTAATCGTGAGTTAACTATTGGAGTCATGCGATTAATTTCAATTAAAAATGTTTATCGCCTGACGTGATTTAAAAAAAAAAGATTACTATAAATTGTGTCAGGCGATGACATTTTTTTTATCGGAATTAATCACATGAATTCACAAGTTAATTCACGGTTAATCACACATTTTATATCTGTTCTAAATGTACAATAAAAAAATCTAGGTTTTCATACTCTTGTTAACAAAAGTGAAAACAAATGTTAAACTAATAGAAAGTTAAAATGATTTTTTGACGTCTATAGCCGTCAATGGCAGTGAATGAGTTAAGCATTGTTCTACAATCTTGCCCTGTTTTTCTTCCACATTTGAATCCAAAGAGAGACAACCCCTTGGCCTTGCATCATGGCCCTCTGCACATACTGTTCTTATTCAAAATATGCGTCACTGTAAACAGCCCTCTTCAAGAAGTCAATAACAAATGAAGGACTTTTATGGATCATATTTAGCAAAACGAAACTAATTCTTTCACTGTCATCACAAAGATGACTTTGTTGATATAATACACATGACATCACAATGCAGTTACGATCGATTTGGGGACAGCCCACTCACGCCGGGATAAGATACATAACCATTGGCCTACTTGGTGGAGAGGACACACAAACACCTTGCTCAGCGTGTGTCCAGCTCAGCATACTTGAGCTGCTCAGCAGGTTTAATGACCACTCATTGTCCTGTTTGGCTCATTTCGATCCAGTCTGCTGCGGGGTTCGTATTTAGCTTGCACAACTTGGACCCACATTGGTCAGAAAAGTGGGGGTGGGATGCTCTCATTATTTTGTTTGTTATTGTTTTAGTGATGAACAAATGTTGGTCCAATACTTTTGATACATTCCGATTATGATGGCACAAATGACAACTAAACTGGGAGAGAAAATACCAAAGTTAGAAAATCATCAGTCAACAATCCAGATGCTACAAAGCAACTATAGTAGAATTTCATTTCAAGGAAGTCCTGTTGCCACTGGCAGTCATTTCTCAGAGGGACTAAGTGGGCGAAAACAACCACATCACATGAGTGGAACCATGCCTGAGCAAAAAAAAAGAAAAAAAAAAGTGTTTGTGTTGAAGCATGTCCAGACCGGCTTCCACGCCTTCTGATGTGTGACAGAGCACGTTTGCCACCCCGTCTCCTTTAAAGGCTGTAAAAGAAACAAGGTGGCGCCAAGTGTTTTTTTTTAGGTGTGTGTGGGGGGGGGGGGGGGGTTGTGGGTCATGCATGGTCAGGTGCTGAGACTGCTGATTACAAGATCACACCTTGAACCGACTGGATGTGCTGAGCACAAAATAATTTGTGATCTCAAGTTGTAGTACTGTGTGAGAAGAGATTCACAAACCAAGTACAATCAAATTAAGATAGTATTTCGTCATGTACGATAAGAATAAAAACTCACGCCTAAAATAGAAAAATGATTCTGTTTTAAAAAAAAAAGTTTCTAAAGGTGCAATTAGGTGCAGCTTGAAAATTAAAATGAAGACAAGCAGCAAATAACCAAAAGTAAAACTGGGACCGACTGCCACCCCCCCCCCCCCCCCAAAAAAAAAAAACACACACACACAAAAAGCTTCAACAAACAAAACCCGTCAATTGAAAAACACTATACAGTATGCAAGCAGATCAACCATGCGTCCCGTCTTGTGTTCACGTTTCACTTGATTACACTCATGACTCTCATTTGTAGGGCAAATAAATACCAGAATGTGCATCTGGCGTACAAATGGAGACAACATAGATAAGCGGCCCTGCCAACCCACCTACTGTCGTTGTTGCACCTTCCCTGAATAGCTCTTTTGTTAGCTCTGTGCTCAGTGTATCCAAGCAGAGAGTGGAAGTGTACACACTGATGGACACGGTTGTTTGGACAGCCATATTGGTTCCCAAAAAGTCACATGCAAATAGGATCACGGTTCGATGCTTGGGTTTGATTAGTGTCAGGTGCAGATGGACATCGGCTGTCGTAAAGAGCTCATCCCACCACGCAGGTATTTAGAAAAATCTCTAGCCCAACACCAACGGTATTTTTATATTTGTCAACATAATACATTTGTAGGCTGTCCAACTAACAAAATAACTATTTTAGCTGATGAAATGAAAAGAACGGAATGATAGATTTGATGAAAAATGTTGAAATGCTCTCTGGACTACACTCTGATTTGGCCTAGTATGGTGTTGGAACGTATTAAATCATTCACTGCCATTGACGGCTATTGACGTCAAAAATTCATTTGAACTATTTCTATTAGTTTAACATTTAGAACAAATATAAAATTTATGATTAATCGTGAGTTAACTATTGAAGTCATGTGATTAATTACAATTCAAGATTAGGAGCATCTGGCAATTAAAATCGGAATTGATTGCATGACTTCATGAGTTAACTCACGATTAATCACAAATTTTATATCTGTTCTAAATGTGCAATAAAAAAAAGGGTTTCATACTCTTGTTAATAAAAGTGGAAAAAAATGTAAAACTAATAGAAATAGTTCAAATAATTTTTTTACGTCTATAACCGTCAATGGCAGTGAATGAATTAAATTGTACAATTGGCTGATTCGGCCAAGAGTTTCAATGTCCACATACGTTTTGCAATTCTGGATAAGAATGTATGCTGAGCTTTGAAAAAGAAAATGCAGCGTGTGTCACAAAGGTGACTACAAAATGACCAAACAAGCAGTGTCCCTAAATGCAGCAGGCGGGCTGAAACAGGAAACGAAGAGCGAGGCCTTTTGAGAGCATCGAAGAGGGAAACGAAAGAAGGAAGAGGGTTTGCTGCAGCAAGTGGAAATTCTGCCGCTTGCCAATGCGCCATTGAGAACCAGCTCGGACCGGTCCTGACCTGACGCACAGCATACGTCTCCGTTCCATCCATCATAAAGTGCAGCCAGCTGAGTTGGAAGATCAGCAAACAACAGCTGACACACCGCAGACTGGCTATCGCCCCGACATCACGTTTCGCTCCAACGTTTTAACAATGACATGATTTAGGCCTGTGGTCTACAACCTGCAGCTCTGGAGCCACATGTGGCTCTTTAATCACACTCCTGTGAATCTCTAAAAAAAAATGGGGGGAAATTAATGTATAATCTTTTTTACATATTTAACATTTTTAGATAACATATTCTTTAAATTAATTGATGATTTACATAAAAAAAACTAATAATTAAATATTCCAAAAAAATTAAGCTGTCTGAAAAAGAGAGACAAAAGGTAGATGGATTTTTATTTATTTATCCCTAAACATGTTCAAAAAGTGAAAAAAAGGAAAAGCAAAAAATGACCATATAATGTAAACAAAATTGCCCAAAAAGTCAGAAAATTTACTTTTAAAAAGGCAGAAAAGCAAACGTAACCATAAAATGTCCCAAAACAAATGAAAAGGGGCAAAAATTACCTTAAAATGTCTTTGGAATTGTCAAAAAAGTCAGAAAATTCATGTTTCAAAAAAAGTCACCAAAGAAAATGTTCTTAAAAGTAACTATAAAATGCCCAAATCCTGAAAATTACAATATTATGTACACAAAATTGCAACAACAAAAGTCAGAACATTCAAAAAAAAAAAAAGTCAGAAAACGTTCAAAAAGTAACTAGAAAATGTCCAAAAACAAAATAAGAAATACAAAATTACCATATTATATACACAAAATTGCCAAAAATGTCAGAAAATTGGTAGCAAAAAGGCAGAAACAAATGTTTAAAAAATAGCCATAAAATTTTCAAAAAAGGAAGAAGAGAGGCAGAAAATGACCATAAATATAGTATGTTCATAAAATTACCAAGGATGTCAGAAATTTGACAGAAGGACAGAAAAATAAATAATAAAATGTATGGAAAACTAAGTTTGAAAAATTACGCACACACACAAAAAGAAAAGAATCAAAAAACGGAAGACGAAAAGTAAAAGAAAATGAATCTCTACGTATTGGATGCTGCATATTTTCCGTTATGGTCCAGTTCTTATTAGCTCTTGGGCCCTCATTACAATAGTCGAACACTAACACATTGTTTCGCTCATTATAATGTTCAAAACTTTTGCGGCACCAGACAGATTTTCTGTTGTTTATTTGGCCTAAAATGGCTCTTTTGACAGTAAAGTTTGCTGACCTCCAGTGCGAATAAGGGCCACTTTGTAGCCCCTCCAGCTCGCCAGGTTGCACAGACCTGCACCCAATGTGGCGTGACCTACATGCCTGCCAAAGTCGCACTCATCCACCAAGTCTCATCCACACGAGGCTGATATCAGCGACTACACTCTCTTCATCCTTTCTACATATTTCCTTTCATCTGCGCTGGTCTGGAAGCAAACCACAAACTGCTCTCTCTGTCCAATTCCCCCTTTCCGCCTCCATCTTGTGGATAGCGCATGCGAAAAGGAAATGCCTCAGAGTGGAGATATGGAAGCAAGAGGTGCTCCAACACGTGCCGGGAGAGAGAATGAGGGGGAGTTTCATATAGCGTGCACAGATACTACACATGCTCAAGAGTCTCTCAGGTGTGTTAAGAGGCAGACAAGAAGTCCCTATTTTCCTCAGCCAGGACACAGAAAACCGAGTAGAAGGAAAAAGTCATGATCAAGTTATTCCAATAAAAGTTGTTGTTTTTTTGCAGTGGAGCCGTTCTTTTGAGTGATAAAAGTGTCGCGCGCTAATTAGCATTAGCGAGTCAGACTGGAGTAGATCATTACAATTCCTTGCACATCTATAGATTGAAGCAAAAATCATTGTCAATCAAATTATTTTAATCAAAAATCGATTCTGAATCGAATCGCAGGCCCAAAAATCGGAATCGAATTGTGAGACATTCAAAGATTCCCACCCCTATTAACCAGAATACCGTATATTTAGACTAGTCGGGCTCTATAGAACATATTGTCAAGACATTTTTTGGGGGGTTGACTTCTGCTTTAAGAAAAACTGATACGCAACTGTTTGACACCCCTACTTCCCCCTTCCCTATTTTTCTTGGAAAGAAATAATCTGGACATGAAGCGATAAACACAAGCGACAGGGAGCTTATAACTCACCCTGCTGAAAGCTTGGGGTGTTGTTTACACACACATCTACATATGCACATCAGGCAGTTTTGACAGTTGGAAGGAGGTCCGACCTTGCAAACAGACCGGCTGTAACTGGAGAGGAACAAAAACAACCTCAGATTTAAGAGCAGGACAAGTGAGGGTGGTAAAAACTTGCACGGCAACCTGAACAGGGGACAGCAAAGAGTGGGCGGGGGGTGCATACAGGCGTATAAATAAACGTTAGCTTCCCTTGCTGCGGTGACAAAGTGGATTATTATTGCTCAGCCTGCAAGTAACATTGATGCAAAAATGTTGGACACGCTCTGTCAAATATGATGGATAAGATGCAGTTTGTGCAGGAACGGTTTGAGATACTTGTAAAGTTGGCAACACACACTGCTGCCATGTACAGTATCTGCTCATTTGCAGGTGAAATATTCATGAGCGGAGGTCTTTTTTTGGCCAGCAGACACCAGCCGAGTAGCAGTGAATAATAGATTACGTGCTTCTTTCTACTCTGGCTCTCACGTGGCCTCTCCTGTGATGCAGCACTTTTATCTCGCTGATGGGTTCACCCTGACCGCTCGGCTCGGGCTTTTCTCATCCACTCCCATCCCTCCATTTGCTTACGTATCCGCACTAGCACTCAGAGTGAACTTGGAGACCATGCCACTCACATCACTGTTAGTCACATTGTATAGATGTCTACCAGTACCTCGGTATTGCGAAAAAGGTGTACTTTTATTCCAATTTGATATTTGATGTCCAATATTACAAATTTATATGTACTCATGTAATGTGTGTAATGTAATGTGGTAGTTTTGACGCAATCCTCATGCAGAACTAAGGACAAATTAGTGTTTTGGCTGTTCCGGACTTCATGGTTACTTCCTTGTTATATACTCGGAGCTTCACGTAGTTTCAAGAAACAAAAGCAAAGCTAAAAACTATTTCCGCTACTCACGGTGATTTTCAGAGGATTGCATGCATCTCTATTTGATAGGTGTTATCATATCATATCTGTTGCTACCGTGTCCTTTTGATATAACATGGCATCGGATTTATCATCTGAAGATTTCGAGACAGCGGAAACGCTCATCCGTGAATTTACAATATGCCTCACACACACACATGTAATTAATTATTTTAATTACACACATTATAATGTCATATAATTTCTGATGCTGTTTTGCCCCTGTTATTATTATTTTGGTAACTAATAGCATGTTGCAAGAAAGTTAAGATGGATTGTTCTGGTCCAATTCCTTTTCCTTTAAGAAGGCGCTGCCCCTTTAAGAGAGCGAGAGAGCGACTTGGCAAGAAGACAGTATGAGCTTCCTGCTCACATAAAAAAAAAAGGAATCATGGAACGAAGTGAAAAAGTTGTTGTCGAGTTGTGTTTGATGCTTAAGTCATGTAAGTATTTGACAGATAGGTTATGGTAAATTGATGTTAAGAAGATATAAAGCTGATGCGTTAGAAATTGTTCACAAGCGCACTATTTACCTTGTAGAACGCTCCATCATGTTTGTTTGCACAGATTAGCATAACATGATTGGCTCGTGTACATTTTATTTACTTTTCTATATTTGTTGCTATAGTTTCACATACAAAGAAAAGGTCGGAACCCGTCCTGGCATCGATAGACATATTGTGTGGAGGTGTTTAACTACTTGGATAGCAGAAAGGTTCTGTGAGGCCAGTACAGATGCCGTACACGGAAGTATCAGTGCGTGTGCATCAGCGTGTAGTTATTAATTTATGGTTTCCCATACTTGAAGTTACTGAACGCAGAAAATTGAATTTCGAGTTGCTACTGCCATCTGTGGCCGAAAAATGTAACTGCATTTTCCCTTCTTCACGTTTACACAATGTGCACATGACATCACATCCACAGGGGGCGGGAAATTCAAACCCGAATCCTAGTATTAGCCAGAGGCTTGCAGCAGTTTGGATTATTAACAGATAAGTGCTAATCTCTACTAATTAAAACATGTTTTAGTCATAAATGGTCAAATAAAAAGTCTAGTGTAAAAATATTTTGGGGCAGCTTTAAGAGAACTTGAAAATGTCAAACACAAATGACTACGCAGATAAAACGTCAATTTTTGAGCAACAATACCATAGACGCCACATAGTAACAGGTAATGGTCATTAAACTAACCATACAGAACGAGCTGAAGCTCACGACAAGCAGGACGCAGTAAGATGATTCCCATTCCCCAAAGCTCGACTGCAGTATCAACTTTACACCAGTAGAAGGTGTTAATGGACTACTCATTGAGAGTTTGAATACAATTTGGTGGCTGTAGTCTGCAAATGTCTGAGTGGTAAATGGCTAAGGATACGCGGATACGGATACGCTATTCAAGGCAGGGATCCAACTTATCTGAACCCTACAGAGTCGGTAACAACCAACAAATCGTGGAAATGCAGTATTCATGAGTAGGCCTACATAGTGTGTATTATATTTGAGTGTGTGTTATTCTCGAGAAATTACTGTACATTTACATTCCACTTCACAAGGTCCTTGGTAGAGATCAAATTAGGCTGGTGTTTTTTGGCATTTTGCTTCGACTTCACGACCTGGCCAATCCCGTTGGCATTTTCATGACGGCTATAAATAAGATATCATAGCAGCGCTCTTACCGTCAGAGAGGTGAAGGTCATACACATGCCTCCGAATCCATTCATGGCCAATGCAAAGAAGATCAGGATGGACAGATCTAGAGGACCAGACAGATGTTGTGTCACCATAGCGGGTCTATATCATCAACTGTGGACATATGATGTATTGGCATAAGTGGTTGTACATACTGTTGGGATCGCTGGCTCCGTAGGCGATGAGGAGACAGGAGAAAGCAAAGCAGGCACTGGAAACGCAAAGTCATTGCATGTCAACATGTAAAGTAGACACGCTCATTGGACAATGTCACATCTCAGCTCACCTGCCCAGCAGCCTCAGCTTCCGCGGGCCGTATTTGTCCATGACGATGCCCATGGGCAGGGTGATGGCGGACAGCAGGAAGGAGCCCACGGTGAAGGCCAAGTTGAGCATCTCATCCTGGTCCTTGCAGATTTGCCAGCCGTGCATCTCCAAGTACTCCTCAGCGTCGGACGCCTCAGCGTCGGACGTGTTGGAGAGACTGAAGTTGGAGCTGCTGTTGTCTGGATGGAGAGAAAACAACCAGAGATGAAAGGGAAATCTGCCACTGAGACATCTGAATGCATATAGAATTCAGTACCTGAATACTTCTCCAATGTTGTGCTGCTTTGTTTTTTCTCAATCTTTTCTCATCATGCATCTGTTAGCTTATATTATTATTATTATTATTAGAACGTGCCTCTGGAGGCATTCTCCCTCCCTCTCTTGAAAGCTGAGCTGCTGAACAAAAATGCCAAGTGATCCAACGGTCACGTAAACACACAGCCGGGATAACAACACGAGCGAGTCAACAAGCTCCCAGAATGGTGAACGTCTGCCTGCACGCCCGCCCGCTTCCCAGTAGCGGAATCGACACTTGACACGTGTGCTCTATTTTTGTTCATCTGCCCTACTGGACTGCATCAACAGGCCGGGCAAGGGCTGACGTAGAAAAACAACCCGTTCAACTCGATCTGCTCGGGCTCAAACTGTCAGGAAAACAAAACAGAAGGACTCAGCAGTTTGCACTTTTTTGGCCATGGGGGAAACAGGAATAAACGTCATCAGAGGGTTTTCTTTAACTTCATGCTGAGGGCACATCGTCAAGTGCAGCTTCAGCCAAGTCTATGCAGTTTTTATGAGTCACACAAGAACAAGAGATGAACAAAAAGATGCTGCTTTGAATCTGCGATGGTTCATTTATCTGAAGCTTTATTCTTCTCATCTATGGTCACCTTTTAGGAACGCTACATATTGTTAGCCTAATAGCAAAGTCATTTGACATTTACCGTTACCAAATCAGGGTTATAATAGTTTGGAATTTTCTTTATAGCTTGTCTTTATATGATTTTTACCAATGTTGTTTTTTTTTATTCCATTAGTTTTAATTAGTTTTCAGAGGGGATTTGTTCATTTATGAAGTATTTGTCATGTGCAAGATGAACGAAAAAAGGTCACTAAGTATTGTGTAATAAATCAAACTGCAATTCCTTAATAACTATTTTACTTCAAATAAATACAGTACATAGGCTCCAGCGCCCCCCGCGACCCTTGTGAGGACAAGCGGTTAAGAAAATGGATGGATGGATGGATAAATACAGTACATTTAAAATAATAAAAGATCAACAATCATGTATGAAATGAATTGATGGAGACTAAATCAAGGGCATTTTTGCTATAATTCTAAGTTAGTTTTATAGATGAAAATTTTTGTTTTAGTTAGTTTTTTAAAGCACTCGTCGGATTTAATTTCGTTAATGAAAATGTTTTTTCTATTTTAATTTGAGTTATTTTGTTAGTTTTTGTGAAACTTCAATAAATCAATTGAAAAAAAATATATATAAATGTGATTGCACACCATTTTTTTCTTGTTTTCCAAAATCGATGAAATGACATGAGAAAAATGTGCATACAATAATTGTTTTGAAAAAGAATTTCACTTTCGCTACAGCAAGATGTTTGTATTTTAGAATGATTGTCTGACCCCCTGAAATGAAATTTCATGTATTTTTTAGTTTTTAAGCCGACTGGATTCCACTTGGAATAGTTTGGTGAATGTGGTTCTTACTTCATGTGATTTTACATCTTCATATGAACAACAACACACAGCTCCATCATGGCAGCTGCACACACACAGACACACACTTACTGGAGTGTGAGTACGGGTGGTCAGTATTGACCTGACATCCTTTAAGGAAGTTTCTAAGCCATAAAAAGGAAATTACAGCTGATACCTTTATACCTCCTGTAAACATGAATCTTACAGTGGAACCTCCAAACTCAAACACAATTCATTATGTGACCATTTTAATTTACAGGCCTTTTAAGATACAATAACAATTTTACATTCTTACCTGTCATACAAGTTAAAATGTTAACAAACTGGGTATGATCAACTTTGGGGGCTACACTGTACTAATATCCAACGTGGTTTTATGATTACCATCAACCTGTATGTTTTTGGATTAAAACAATAGTGGTGAAATATCCCTTCATGTAAATAAAAGACAGTTGATGTGTTGTTGTTTTTTCAAAAAGAGGCTTTTCTCCATGTGATTAGCCTGGCCCTGGGAATATCCGAACATTGTTGTGCAAATTTGACGGAATCAGTGGTCAGACCTTGCAAACCATGAATAGTTTCGATGGCAACGTGATACACAAGCGACTCTCGCTTCCCTTTGTCCCTCTCTCGGGTTTCGGTGTCAGCTTTTAGCCAAATTCCAAGTAGGACAACAAGATAGAGTTTTATCTCAACAATGACAGCGACTATAGTGCAACTACAGATAAACGTGTGCTTCTTCCTGACCTGATTATTTTGTAAACGGGAAAAACAGCTGATTAAAGTCTGTTGAGAAGGTCAAAGGTCCTATTGGAATGAATAATCCATACTGGTTGATTGATCTCCTGAAATAAATGTAATCAATTCAAATTAAACACCAGTGGATCATGATTGTGAATGCTATCACAAACCTACTGGTATGATTTCGACACTTTGATGACAATGTGCAGTCTCTCAGCCCAGACCATATGCACAAATTATCCCATCGCTTTCATCACTTCCCCTTTAAAATGGCTGCTTGAATGAATGGCCTTATTCAGTGCAGCTCCAGTTATTAACTGCGCGGCAAAGCAAGCAACTCCCACAAGTCTGCAGACGATGAAGCACCCCTGCAGCCTGTTGTTGACTGACTTTATCTGACCTACATTTCTACATGGTACAATGAACAGCAAACACATATTTTCATATTCAGGAGGTCTACACCACAGGAAAGAATCTGCCAAAAGGCTAATCAGGGCCAACTGTAGTTGTATTGTTGCTAAAGCTTTTGAAATGTTGAGCCTGGTCATCTAAGTTTGTTTTCCCCGACTTTTCCGTTTTAAGTGCTCTGCTTCCTGAAACAGAGCAAAGTGTCGTTGTGTGTGTTTTATCATGAGACTTCAACACGCCCGCTCAGCAAAAACACCACTCAGTGGGTCTCTAAAGACACTTAAGGTGTGGTTACACTTCCTCTTCATCACAGCGCAAAGAGAAAACAAAAAGAAAGAGGATCATCTGTGTGGTAAAAAGGCCCCAAAGTACTTCAGATCCGCTTTTGTGTCACTCCTTCACATGACAAAGGTCACAAATTATTTTCAAATAATCAAGTTTGGGGTTCTCTAGTGCTGATTTGGAGAGTTAGGAATGATTATGCAGAGGAACTGAAACACACCTGACAATAACAGCAGCAGCTAGAATACAGTGGAACCACAAAGTCTAATGACTTTGTTTTGACTTCGTAGTTATTCAAATTTAAATTCAGTTACAGTTTTGCCTATAAGTATTCATATGTGCCAGGCGCCAACTGTTGCAATCATGAAACCTTTATTACCTAACCGTGCAGGCAATGTTATATATTTTCTGCCACACAAATAAATTAACCATGTTATAGGCTAATAACACTAAAATAATGTAAATGGACACATACCGTACTTGAATGTGCTAATTAGCATATATATATATATATATATATATATATATATATATATATATATATATATATATATATATATATATATATATATATATATATAAGTTATATATATAATGCTGCTACTTGATACATTCTGGTAATACAGAATTTCGCTCACCTGGTGCTTTGCACAGGTAGGAATAGAAGCCCTCTGACTTGAGCATGATGAGCAGGGATCCCCATCCCAGCAGCACCGCAGAAAAAAGCAGGTTCTCGATGACCGCTGTCACCGCCATCCACCAACGGCGGCTGAAGGCCGTGGCCAAGGTAGGAGCCATCCCGACCGAGAGGAGGGGAAACTTCACTTGTCTGACAGGAGAGGAGGAAGGGAGGCTGCAGTCGCCTGGATGAATAGAGGGGGTGAATCAATGTTATTTTTTTTGCACTTTTTATTTTAAATACAGTATAAAAAAAACACAGAAATGGAAACTCAAACCTCATAAGTGACACATATTGTTTGTTTGTTTTAAATGCTAAATTTATCATATAACAGTGATAGTGCAAGACCTGCAAATTTTGGTACTCAATGGAAAGTTGTCACCTCTGAAAAACATCAGTCTGTTCTAAGAGACTGTGGGTCTATGAACAGTAAAGGTGCTTTGAGAAAATGGCAGTGACTCATCCTGGTGCCTTTGTTCCTTCCTCAAGCTGCTGATGTACAGACTCAGAGAGGGAGACTGCTTAACAGCTGAGCGCTGTGGGCGTGTAAACCCCGTCGGCCCTTGAGACATCTGATTGGAGCGTGGTGAAAATAGCTATTCGACTATTGGCTGCTAATGACATAGGAAACGCAGCAGCTGGCTGCACGTGAGGATGCTGCATTCAACTAGTAGAGAGTACAAACTGTTCTGATTCAAGACAAACCTTCCCCAGATCTAATTTTACTTATAGATTAAAAACATGTATCGTCGATGTGCACTAATGCAACATCTCAATTCGTCTAAATTGGTAGGGTTTAAAAAGACAGTCGGAATTTTCATGTTTACAGCAATATTATGAAAAGTGATGACAGTTGTTTTTAGGTGGCTGATTCCTCACCACGACAACACTTTAAGACAGATTCATTGCTTATAATTCAAAGCTATATAAACCCGAACGTGTTCCGTTTCCAAGTGACTCAATTCTTGACATCCGAAAAACGGATAGTACATGAATGCAACACCAGCTTCATCCGGTTCGAACCAGCACGGCGCGAGATTGTTGTTTGGGAGCTTGAAATTAATATCACGTCCTTCTGTATGGCATGTACGGAAAGTAAACACTTACACGAGGACACTGTGTGCGTCTAAACAGGATAAATACGAAACAAAAAAAAGCGCTACATTTGTGAGTGAATCACATTTGTTTCTCTTGTCTGTCTTAACTGTATGTTTGAAGCAAAAAAATAAATAAAAAGTCGACTCATACATTTCCACATTGCCTATTAAATAACCCCTTACCCCCCATTAAACGCTAACTTCTGTCAGTCGTCACTAAGGAAGTAAAAGCCTGTAGGCTATGTGTAAGACATTTCAAGATGTGTTGGTGTTGTTTCGGAGCAAGTCAGCACATCATCATCAATCATCATCATCACGATCACGATAATAAAGACAAAGTCAGAACGCCAAAACTGGTCTGAACTGGACTGCCTATCGCCCCCTCCTCACATTATTTGCGTGTCTCGCGCCACGCACAAAAAAAAGCGTCGAGGTGTCCTGTAAACAAGCACTTCCGCTTATAAAATAAAAGAGACTTTTGTTTAATTATAACTATGTCCACGCCATGCAATGTCGTTTATCTTCATTTGGTTAAAAATAAAAAAAGTGGGGCACACATACACACACACACACACACACACACACACACACACACACACATACGAGTACTGAATTATATTTTCTCTTTATGCAACTGAGCTTTTATTTCGACACGTATATTATTATCCGGAATTGTACGACGTGATCTTGAGTAACTTTACTTCCAGTGAATCACTAAGTAGCGCTCAGCTGTCCGGAACAACAAACTGGAAAGGAAAAGTCGCCAAATGTTGTCTGACTGGGAAAAAACGTGAATAAGTTGCACTCCGATGCCACGCTGTAGCATAGAGAACATCAAAAATAATGACGATATAAAGGGAAAACAAGACTAAACATTATATCTGAGCTATATGGAAATATCAGTGTCCTTGTTCTTTGCCACATATCAAACACAATACGACACTCGGTGTCATTCATATTTTCTATCATATCTGTATGTAACAATTGAGTGGAATGGTGGAGAGAATAACCAAAATGTGTTTCAGCAGTATTACCTCTAGTCAGATGCTGTGAGTGTGAGTGAGTCAGAGCATCCTCAGTTGCGGCAACCCACCTGAATGTGCGCGGCTTCAGGAACAAAGACAGATCGCCGTTTTCAGCCCAATCCGCTTCTTCGCGTCCACAAGCCGGTCGAGGTCAAAGTTGTCTCGTAGGACGTGCGTGGTGGTTGTTTTAGCGAGTTTCTCCATTCCCTTGTCATTGGCGACATTATATAGCGGCCGCAGCGGCGATGCACAAACAACGTCGCCTTCCCATTGGCGGAGGGCTGTGCTAGAGGCAAACCTCAGCCAATCAGAGCGCGCCAAAACTCCACGTGCTTTGTTCCTCAGCTGTAAGTGTTGCTAGAATAGGACGTTTGAGTAAACATCACTTGGATGTTGATAAAAGAGAATCGGAGAATCGTTTTTATTCTGCAACTCATATAGAGCATAAAAATGCACTTGATTATGACAATTATTATACATCTCTGGGGGGAAAGACAAGAAAAACTTACCTTATTTGGTTTGTTGACCATTTTTCGTTTTCTGTAAATGCATGCGCTAAATGACAAATACTGTACTGTATTGCACTAAGGTGTAGTCAAAGTATCTTAAAACAGTCTTTTCGTCTATTAGAGATCATCTCCACAGTTTATATTGCCAAGTTGGAGGTTAACGAACTTTTGTTCATCACATTAGGAAAAAAAGATACGAACACATGCACGTGCACGTGTTTTATAAATGGACTCACGTTTGACTCGAAATGTCACACCGAAGTTGAACTTCTAAGAAGGATGTGAATGTGGACTGTGGACACTTTGCCAGTTTTGAGAAACACTTGTAGGGCGACACCTAGCGGCCATTTTACTCCGTTGCTGCGTGTACCTGAAAAGCACAGGTGGCCTGGAGCCTATTTTTTGCTGAATTTGGGCGGGGGACATTATGTAATCGGCCACCGTGCTTTGCGTGTAAGTTTTTCCTTAACGATACAAATAGAATAATTAGAGTAGTAGAAATATTGAAAGCTGCATTATGTTTTGGAGCCTGCCATTTCACATGTTGTAAATAATGGCTATAATAAAATCACAAGACTCTGTTAGAAATGGAGAGTGAGAGCTAGAATTCTTGTGGTATCTAGCAGGGAATCAAATATCTATTTTATAGAAAGGGTAAGCAGTTCTGTAATGATTTACACATAGTCTTAGTGGATCTTGAGGCTACAGAGGAATTTGAAAGCTCACTTAAACTATGAAAAAATACAAATGACCCGTTCATTCATTAAAAAATCTCACGGTGAACACAAACACAAACATTCACACCTATGGATAATTTCAGTCTCGCGCGCGCGCACGCACGCACGCACGCACACACACACACACACACACACACACACACACACACACACACACACACACACACACAAGTTAAAAGAAGCAGCAAGGTTTTAATGAACATGTCAAATTTATTCACCACATCTTTAATATTGTATGTTTCTTAGTGTGCTGGCATAATTATACATTAGTTTGGATCATACAGTAATAGAGCTGACAAAAAAAGTGTATCTTAAAAAACATTAGGATTTGGTATCAATATAGCTGTTACACATGACTTCTTTTTTTTTTTTGCAAAGCAGTGACACAATCAAATGTTGCTCTGGCAGACTTAACAGACAAGGCCGTATGACTCACGAGTCTCATAATATTGCTATGCGACAAGGCACATTCAACTATTCTAAAGGTTTTGTCTCCCAAAATGTTTTACATCATCAAACTTGGCTTGGACATCCCATTTTAAACCAAACACAACTGTACAAGTCTCCCTCCTGAAATCAAATAAAATCATATCAAAACAAACAAAAACGATTCAAAATTATACAACAGATAATGATCATAAATCTCATGGTTCTTTGGTTTTTAAGTGAAGCAGCAGTCTTGGCATATTATATATTAACAACCCTTGGCAACCACTTTGGGGACCCTCTCAAACTGAGCATTAGGTTCAAACCTTCTCGCAGGCAAACAGGTTTTGGCTGAGTTTCGATTACACATATCAATCTTCATAACTACTGTGCGGGAGCTGCAGCTATGTATACATTAGAATATTTTCTCACTGTAAATGTGTAAAGATTTAAATGTTATATTAAAATGGGACGTTCCCCTTTCCCCAATTTTGACAAACTCAACCTATTTCAACACTGTGTTGAAATTGGGTCCTCTTAGGTAAAAGCTATCTTAGGTGAAGTGAAGAAAAGCTAGCTTATATAAAATGCCATCCTGTTTGTCATCACCTCTAAAACATCATTTGTAAGAACTGTTTCATTCGTTGTTGTTACAAAAGACAAATCACTACATATTTCATAAAAATCAGGCCCTGTTTACAGTCAAGGCCCAAATTATTCACATCTAGGCTACATTTGAAGTGATCTCCACTCACTCACAGGGCACATAAGAAAACAAAAACAAAAACAACCCTTCACACCATCAGTGAGTGGGAGCTGAACCCAAAATGCCCGCATGGAGATCGTGCAGGTGAACCACCGTCAGTCAGCAGTTTTATTGGAGAGAATGAAAAATGCGATGATTTTTTTAGACAACTACATTTCTGTAGTCAACCTTCTAAAGAATCTTGGCGACTTAGCAAAACCGTGACAATTCCACTTGCCTGAATTGAGGAAGAGTATAAATAATTATAGGCATAATTTTGGGTCAAAAGGTCAAATGAAAATAACGAAGATTTTTTTTTTATTAGGCATGGGCCATTACCAGTTTGACGGTTTATCGTTGCTTTAAAAAGTCAAGGTTTTTATAAACGCTCAGATTGTCCGTCACAGTTAACTTGATTCTCAGCAAGGCAATGACTGCTGCATTATGATTGGCTGCTTGCAGAGGTCAATCAAAGAGCTGCCTCATTAATTACTAGAAGCAAGTTGTTCTTTTTTAACTCCTCCTTGGCTGAGCACAGGACGGGTGAGCAGAGCAGGGAGGGGAAAGTGAGCAACTGACATTATCTTTTTGTTACTTCAATTAATGTGCATTATCCTTTAAAAAAAAAAAATGATACCAGCGGGTTCTAGTTAACCTCCAAGGACAACATGAGTAGCCATCAGGTCTGTTCTAAAAAATAGCTCACCAGTGGCTCACTGTGACTTACTAAGAATTAAAAAAGATGAATGTTCATATTCTATGTATTTATTTATTTTAACATCGTACATGCTTCTTAAAGCTGCTCTTTGTTTAAAAAAAAAAAATAAAGTAAAAAATATCTTTACAATAGCCTTTTTAATTTGACCATTTATGTCCGAAACATCTTCTAATTAGCAGATTAATACCTTGGTTGTTCACAAGCGTCTGGCCAATAGTCAGACTGGATTCAAGTTTGAATTTCATGCTGTCTGTCTGCGGATGTGACGTCATGCGCGCATTGTGGATGTGCAGAAGGGAGTGTGCAGTTTCATTTTTCAGCCACATGTGGCAGTAGAGGGTCAACATTTAGTTTTCTGCATTGAGCACCTTCAATATACCAAATTGTCTATATTTTGTTAAAAAAAGATTTTGTTCAATAGGAAAAAGTGCTGTTTTTATTTACTCAATTCAAAAAATACATTTTAAGAGCTTAATACTGTGACAGGACAATATTTTTGTTCATGGTTATCAAACCATCAGAAACTAATTTTGGCCCATGACAGATTTTTATTTCCATTCATCAAATAAAAATTCCCTTGAACTCAAAATGTGGCCATTGTATGAAAAATGTTGGGCTTAACAGTAAAGTTAGAATGGTTGGAACAGCTCACAATTCACTATTCAACAGTCACCTGACTTCTTCAACTGTAGTAATGACCTTTTACAAGCCAATTAAATAGAAGGAAAAAAATGTTAAATTAAATAAGCCTAACTTAAGTGGTTTAAAATCATTCGACCTTTCTTTACGTGCATTAGCCATTTAACATTAAACCAGCACACGTTTTCAAGGAGTGGCTTGAAATGGTAAAGTTAGTCTCTTTAGAGGCACAGAGGTGTAAAATAAAGGCTCACTTTGAGACAGGATTAACTGCAAACCTGACACAAGCCAAAGTAGAGAGGAGGCACGAGAAGCGAAGGCTTTTGGAAGGATGGAGGCGGCGTCCACCACTATGGAGAGCAATGCTGAGACATCGAACATATTGGTTAGTGGGAAAGGCACAAGCACAAGGCGAGTAACAGCTGTCTGACGAGGCCCTCACATCTCGCTGCCCTCTCCTCACCTCACTCACACTTACAAAGTTCAAGTTGTTCATGTGCTTACAGTGAACCTAATTTGTCCCTCATTATCAGCACCCTTTGCGTCGGACAACACATGACCAGTTCAGTAGTCTGTCCACCACGTGTGTTATTGGAGTTGTTCACCATCCCGAAACCGTTTGTCCACATGCAAGCAGACTCTCAAAACTATTACGAAAAGCTCGGACAAGAGAGAAATTAAAGAATGAAAAATGGCAGGGGAAAAAAAGATAACATCCTGATTTCTCCACAATAACCCCTTTCTTCTCATGAATTTGTTCCCAAATAAATCACAAATAAAAAACAAATGTTCCTAAAAAACAACAACACACTGAAATCTGTTATTCCTTGGCCTTACTTATAAAATTACAATATTCCAACAGTATTAACCCCAAAAATATAACATATAAACATAAATATATCAATTAGTATTGCTGGATCGTTTATCATGAAATCAGAAGCGTACACCACCACAACATGGTGACAAGCTGCCACCTGATTGGCTAAAGCAGAGCGGGGCTTGAGGTCAAGTGATACGAAGATGGAAGAGTACATTGCGTGCGCGTGTGTACGCGTGTGTGCCATCACAGGATCTGGATCATCATCTAGAGTTCAATCGAGGAGCCGTCTGAAATTAATGTAGAAGACACGAAGGTCATATCAAGTGGACAAAACAGAAGTGACAACACTGACTTTTCCATTCTCATGCAAAGTTAGTGACTTTCATCAGATAGTTTGCTATTAACTGTGTCGAGAAACAAATCTGAATTTCAATTAAGCCCACAATAAGAGCTTGTTGGCTGTAAATAACAAAAATTTGCCCACCACAATGTTGGTAATTTCCTATAGTTGTGCTTGGCACAAAGATTCCACCAGGTGGCGCCAAAGCAATATTTTATATTACACGTTTTTCAGCGAATAATGGCAGACACTTGACAAAACTGTAAAGCCATATATTGATTAGATTCTTCAAATATAAAGAATTTGACAACTCACCACAGATAGGTGCCCATTTTTAGCCTTTGCCACCAATAGCTCTGATCCAGGTGTGAAGTCAATGAACCCTTCCTTTCCTTGGCCCACTGCGAATTTTATACTGGAGGGGAAGCACAATAATGATTAGGTCAGGTGCATGAAATTGTGAAAGCAGGACAACTTTAAAAATACCAGTGCTGTCAAAACATTCGCCACTGACCCCGTAATATGAACCAGTGACATCAACTGCTTGTTGTCTCCAGGGTTGTATACAGTAGCAAGAAAAAAGGATGTGCACTCTTTGGAATTAAAGTGTTTTTGCAAAAATCCAGTTAAGTCATAATATGTGATTTGATCATTATTTAGGTCAACAGCAATAGACAAACAAAACAAAAACATAGAACAGTGGTGTCCAAACTATGGCCCATGGGCCATTTGTGGGCCGCCATCCAATTTTAAGCCGCCCTCGGCACAAACTAAAAATGACATCTGCTACTAATAAATTTGTTTTATATACTGTAGAGCTTTTCTAAATGTGCAAATGACCTATTTGCTATTAAACAAGTCACAACAATTCTCTTCTTAACACTGTCGGACTGTTGAATAAAGATAATTACTTTTTACGAGCCAAAATAATTTCCTCCATTTGTGTCAAGGTCCAAATTGTGAAAATATCAGATGAATGATTGAAAATGTAGAATGGAAGACAGCCACCGTTCAGTGCAGGGGCTGATATTCTCTGGTGGCTTTCGACCACCCTAAAATCTTGTAAACTTAACTATGTGCCTTATAGAAAGTGTTTCAAGTAGCAGATTTTCAAACAACAACAACAATAATAAAACTTTAAAATTCTGTAGTGTTAAATTGTGTTAAAAAAAAGTTGAAGAGTGAAATTTTTACATTTTTGGAAGTGTGAATTTAACTCGCCACTGGAGAGAACTATATAAACTCAGGGAAAGTGTTAAATTTACACTACCGATTTTGTGTACTATATAAACAATAATGCAATTGCTTGATTGACTTATTTTGGTGTGCTTGATAAATAATAAAAACATTTAAAAAACAAAAAATAAATGGCCCTTACATCCATTGATTTTTCTAAATATGGCCCTCAGAGGAAAACCTTTGGACAACCTGACAGAATATATATATATATATATATATATATAAATAAAAGGGGGTTGGTGGTGTATGGGCAAAAAAACAAAACAGGAAATGAAACAAACAAAAAACAAAATATGTGTCGAACCGCAAGCATGCAGGTGTTTGACTGTATAGAATAAATGTCATTTTCAAAAACGTTTGAGACCAATTCATAATCCATTTTCAGGCAACAAAATATTCATCATGTTAACAAACAGCCAAAACAACAGTGTTTTAGCCCTTGTGAGATCCAAATAAAATGTAAACAGCATTTTGTCACCTATACTGTAAGAATAAACCTTGACGATGATGTAATGTAATTTCTTACCTGCCCTGGTTGATGTTGATGCTGTTTACTTTGTCAGCACATATGGCGATCTTGGTCAAGGTCTCAATCACGTGGTCACTTTGTAGAACCACATCTCCCTGTGGAATTTAAACCCAAATATTAAGATATTGTGTTAAAGCAAAACACATGGTGCCCAGTGCTTGAGTACACTACCTTCTGTTTGTTGTCATCACTGGGCACGTGCAGAACAAACAGGCCGTCGCTAAGAGAGCTGACAGAGATACCTGCGCAGGAACGTTTCAATCAACAAGAGGCTGTTGATAGGAAAACGAGTCATTTGTCAGTTGACTTCTGACCTTTCAGAGCATCGTAGTCAATGCGTTGTTTGAGCTTGGCATCTTCTACAATGATGGCACAGTTTGCCGTAAGAAGCAGCTGGCGTGGACGGGCCTTGTAGCCCTTCCTGTCGTATTTTGTGACTGGCACCGCATACTGGAAAACGAGTGGATTAGTAAGCGGTTGGATCAACTGGCAAGTCTGAATTGACCTGGACTCAACCAACCTTCAGCTTTTCGTTTCCGATAGTCTGCAAAACCTTGGGATTTATGTTCTCACCATCTGAGCAGAGTTGACGAGTCAGCACATGATATTGTGAGGAGCATGTGAATATGTTAAAGACACTTACCCAATCGAGTGCTGACAAAGAGCTTGGGCACACTTTGAGGGTAGTTGTCTTTCTTGTCCTTAAATATATCACTTGCCATCATCTTCTGCTCCATCTAGCCATAAAGATTGAAAAATAAAGCAAATGGTCAGAAATTCCAAGTCACACCATGTGACTGCCGACTCGGCAAGCATCACACCTGGTGTTTCCATTCAGGGCTGATCTTCTTGCAGTATATCCACACCATGTTCTGCATGCAGAGCATGCGCAAATGCTCAGAAGCCTAAAAACACAGACGGTGGTGTACAAGGTTATTCTAGTTAATGAAAACAACTAAACCTAAAATTGAAAAAAAAATCATTTTTATTAATGATTTTTTTAAAGTGCTTTTAAAAAAATGGCAACTAACTGAAACTACATCATACATTTTTAAGACAAGTTTGATGATTTTAGATTTTTAGAAAACAAAAGTCAAAATGGAGTAAAGCTAACAATAATGAAAAACTATTATCCCGATAGTGTGTATATGTAGTCCCAGAGTTTGTTTGCTAGCTTTTCCTGCCTACAACATAATTTTGTTTGGATATGGTCCACAATGGATGTTTGTCCAACTGCCTTCCCTTTTCCAAGCAATTTGTAATGGTTGTCGCCCTAACATCTTCTTTCCTTGTTGGATTACATCATCAGGTCAAGGAGAAATGAAAAGGTGTTTCCTTTCGAACAAAGGAAAGGACAGCGCACTTTCATGGGCATGACTTCACTTTTCCTAATTGACGTCATCATGTGACGGCAAGTATTGATGACATAAGTCTCTCGCTTACGGACTTTAAAACGTCCATCCATCCATTTTCTTAACCGCTTAGTCTTCACAAGGGTCGCGGGGGCGCTTGAGCTTATCCCAGCTTACACCTTGAACTGGTTGCCAGCCAATACAGGGGACTTTAAAATAAAACAAACAAACACAAATACAGAACTAGATAATAATTGTTGTTTTTGTTGATATGTGATGATGTTTGTTGATTTTGGAATTGCACATTTTCAAATAATGAAAAGTTGTTTATAATTTTATTTACGTTTGTTTGGTTTGATTGACTATCCACTTGTGCCCCCAAAAATGTATTACTATCTTTACTAAATAAGTGTTGTTGTTTTTGTTTTTTTTATATTATTTTTTAAAGTCCTGATCATGAAATGTTACGTCATCTGTCAACTACATCGTTGACCTGTTGCTTTATCTCTTGCTGTCGTAAAGAATTGTGGGTAATATTCTTTAATCAGTAGCATTTGCTAAAGGTGTTTTAAAGGTGACCTTTCCTAAACATTTGTAGAATTTGAATCCTCCAAGTACTTTCAGGTCATCGTGCGTAGGATAGGACAGGAAATGTCCTAGGCAAAAACGAGAATCCAAAGAGGCCCCTACATGCTTGAGAGCTGTGTGTGTGTGTGTGTGTGTGTGTGTGTGTGTGTGTGTGTGTGTGTGTGTGTGTGTGTGTGTGTGTGCGTGTGTGTACTGTAACTCCTACCTCTGTAAGAGCCGCTGGTGGTGTTGGCCAGCTTTTGTCCAGAACGTTCTTTGGCAGGTTCCTGCGCAACTTCATGAGGAAGGAGTAGCGCACGTAGTCCAGGAAATACTCATTCTCTGGACAGCGTTCTTTGTGGCGGTAAATGAAGCCTTTGATGAACCTAGATGTGATGAAAAGAAATCCTAAGACAGAATGGTACCTTGACTTACAAGTTCAGTTCATGACATGACCTCGCTCGTGACTCACTTTACTCTTTATCAAATACATTTTCCTATGGAAATGAGTTGCCTTTATTTTTTGGTTCCATGTATTTAATCAAAGAAAAATGGCACTGAATTGTAAAATAGAAAAACATTCAACTATAAAAGATAACAAAATAAACTGGTTTGATAAAAGTGTACTAAGCTGAAAGTCACACACATGCAATGCAGCACAATTTAAAATGGTGTTGTTGCATGCCTTTATTAAGGGGCATGTTGGCCAGTTACCAGGCAGCTAGTCCTGTGTTAGCGTCCTAATGGTGTTTAGGATTGTTTTCATTTGTGTCTTTGTCCCATTCAATAAACGACAAAGGGCATCACCCACAACCTCACGGGTGGGAGACAACCACTCTACCACTGAGCCATGCCACCCCTTACAGTTTAGAGTGGACCCTCGCTACTTCACGGTTCACTTATTTTGGATTCACGCTATTGCAGATTTTTATTTGGGTTTTATTTATTTTTATTATTGCATACATAGCGGGGTTTACCTTGTGTTGTACGCCGATATTTTGCAGGTTTTTCAGAGATTATCAGCCCACCCCCCCTTTATTATTATTTTTTTTACGACATCTTCTTCGTGGGTGGGCGTTGAACTCAGGCAAAAAGTGCAGGAACACTATTTGACTTGATGAATATGCCATGATAGAACATACACTAGCCTCATTTGACCTGTCTTTGCGTACCTGCGGATGGTGTCAGCAGCCTGCCGCCTGCGTTTGGCCCTCCTCTTGGCTAAGACCCCCCTCCACCATGCCTGAATGGCGATAGCTGATGAAAAACACAAGACATTTTTATAGGAGTTAAATAAAGCACAAGTAAATTATGTCAGGAGAAGGAAAGGGTAGCTCAACTAGTTCATACCTGACGTTCTAAGTTTTTGGTACTTGGACCTCTGGCTGTAGCCTCTCCATCCTGCCTGCAACTTGGTGGCTGTGGGAGGGCGCAAAAGCAAAAAGACAGATTTAATTCATGATGCAATACTTATTGAACCAACCACATTCACTAGACTATTCCAAGAAGTTTCCAGTTGGTCTAAATGAAGTGCTTGTGCTACAGTATCTCGGCAAGTAATTATTTTTTTCCCTAAAACCAATTATTGCATGCAACTCTAATTTTCTCATATGTTCCTTTCTTAAATATGACTACAGAGAAGAAGAACATGGTTACATGCAAAAAGCTGTAAAGAACTTCAATATTGTGTACATTGTGAAAGTGGTCATAATGTGGCTGGCAATGTCAAATGGCTCTCACCAATACTATGCTTCCTGGTCTCAAGGGCCTCCTCAGTGGCAAATAAGGTCTTTGGGAAACGGATGAAAATTTTGGATCTGCAAAGTGGAGTTTAATTAAAAAAAAATGTATTCATCATATTAATACATAATTTCATATAAAGTGCATACTCAAGATGCTTTTACATATGTTTCTGACCATGCCATTTGGTTCCTTATCTGTGCGTGTGTGTGTCAGGGTGTGTTAATGACCTGCCCAACTTATAGTCTTCAGGCTTGTATCCCAGGTGCTTGACCAATAAGGCGACTCCATCAGACAGTTTGCCCTCCCAGTTTGGCCAAGTCTCTGGGCAAAGCGACTTGTACCTACATGGAATAAAATAATAGATTTGTACAGCTAGAACAATGTGATATTAATCAAGAACATCATCAAATATGTACATACCACAACACAAAAGATTTAATATAGTAAACAGAATGATTTGTAATTAAAAATATATATATATATTGTGCAAAAGAGACATGTGAATCCCAGTAATAAAGTGAGTGTGATGGATGTCAAAAGGTAAGGTTTATTCACCTATTCATGAACTGAACATATACACTGAATCTTTTTATAAAGTATCACAATAAAATAAATGTTCCGCAAATTCAATTATGTTGTTACATTTTCACAGCAGGGAGAGAAAAAATAAATGTAATATTCATATCACTGAAAATTTTGACTATTTAAATCGATTGTTCAAAGAACATTGGGGAGCTTTGAACACATGTCATTTGGAAGCTTAAACAGAGAATTTTCTGTGATTCTTCTCAGGCTAACGTAGTTTAAAATTTATTTTTCAACTCCAACATGTGCATATTATTGTTCATTGGCTTGGTAGGAAAATAAATTGGTGGATGGTATCCTAACAATAAATTTTTTTAAAAAAAGTTCTCTGATCACCTCTGCAAGAAGACCTCATAGCGCCGTCTGTAAGCAAAGCCAGCTCGCCTCACCCTCAGATTCTCCATCAGTCCCAGATACTTGACCTGGTGACGGATCAGAACGTCGTCAAAGCGGCCTGGCAACAAGAGGTGGGGGTAGAAGAGTTAGAGTCAGGTCACAATAGTCTGAGAAAAATGTAAATGCCTGTTGGAAAGAATGAACAAGCAAAAATCAGCAGTAGGAGAGACAAAGAGAAACAGTGTGAACAAACAAAAGGACAACTGTAGGGGCAAACAAAGGCCAGCGCAGTATACGGGTGACTACAGGGAGAATTTACTCTCTGGCCAGTGACGTGCTGATAAACAAAGTGTTTTGCTTGGAATTAGCATTAACGCGGGATTAAAATGACGTCTATGAGGAAAATATTAGCTTGTGGACATTGCTAAGCTGCTTTAGCTAGCTGTGTTTACAAGAGCGGTTACATGAAGCTGACAATACTTTTGAAGCTTTTCACTTCATCAAATGTATTGTACGAGAGAGAGAGTCCAATGCAAATTGCTGAGTTGACATAGCTCTGCTACGCAGTCCTGATATTTTCCATATAGAATAGCAGTCAAAAGTTGGAAACAACTTTTTATTTATTAGCATGCCAAGGAGAGTCCAAATTTCTGACTGGTACTTTAAAATTAAGAAAGGCACCTTTCTCATCCAATCATAAAACGTGTGTTTATTGCAGAGTACAAATGTCGCTGTTTGTTGTACATTGTATATAAATAAGTACCTTTACCTTGCATCTGTAAATGGGTAGAAATGAACTATTTAAGAGAAGTGATAATGTGAGATATCTATGATCTCATACCTTCAGTTATCAAGACATTTTGAATCCAAAAGTTTGACCCACAACATTCTACATTTGAAAAACAAAACAAGATATGACTTCATACTTGCTTGCTTGGAGTCATTGGGCTTGATGCAGCGGACATATGACGGATCCTTGGACATGAGGATCTCCATGAGTTTTGCCAGACTGGCCTTGAACTGGGTTGCTGCCTGGAACGGCAGACAAAAACGAGTCAGACAAGGGATGAGGACGGCAGGTCCGATTGGGCATGAAAAGTTGATGAAAAGAGATGAGAGAGCAATTCAAAGTTGGATGGGGTTACAGTGAGGGAGCGATGCTGACGTAAAAAGGAAGGCAGGCAAGTGGTGACGTAGCGAGTGAACATTGGCTATTGTGGCGGAAAAGGACTCTTCCCTCCACAGCTAGTGACAGTACCATGATCAAGCCACTGGGTGTGTATGTGAAGGCCATTCCTCAGTGAGTGGGCAGCAGCACAGAGTCCCCATCTGACTGCCCACTCAATACGGAAGGAACACATTTCTACTTGTTTTGCGGTGGGAAAGTATGTTGGGATGCATGAGAATGAGGCATCGTACCGTATCTGGACGTTTCTTGTCACTCAGTTCGTCCCTGTTGAAACACTGGTTGAGGATCTTGTTCTCAGACATGCACATAACCTTCAAATTTAAACACAAGAGGAATTTTCACTTACAAAATCAGAAAATCATTGTATTATTTTTTTTTTTGCTGTTGTGTCAATCAGTCTCACCTCTTTTAAATTCCTGAAGAGCAGGTCATTGTTCTTGTCCAGAAAACCTGCAGACAGGATTAATTTGAAATTGAAGTTGGATACATTACATATTGATTACATACTAACCAAGTACAATTTTGGACGCTATATTACTATACAGTATGTTTTATTTCAATTCCAGTCAGCCATCCATCCTTTTTTTTTTATACTTTTTCTCTTGTCCTACTTAAGGTAACAGGTGTGCTGGAGCCTACCCAAGCTGGCTTTGAGTGAGAGGCGGGACACAGTCTGGACTGGTCAGCAGCC
Source organism: Vanacampus margaritifer (assembly GCF_051991255.1). NCBI lineage: Eukaryota > Metazoa > Chordata > Actinopteri > Syngnathiformes > Syngnathidae > Vanacampus > Vanacampus margaritifer. Next base: position 9,256,588 of record NC_135436.1, on the reverse strand, counting down.
AAGTGAAGGTCACATACAGACAAATAATCATTCACTCTCACATTCACACCTATGAACAATTTCAAGTCTTCAATTAATCTAAAAAAAGAAGCATGTGCTTGGAATGTGGGTGGAAGCTGCAGTACTCAGAAAAAAAACCTTGTGAGCATTGGGAGAATATGCAAACTCCTTATATGAAGGTCAGAACACAGATTCAAACACCAAAACAGGGAACTGTGAGGTGGATATGCTCACCACTACAACACGTTGAAGCCTGTGTTTTTTAATTCGTAGTATTTTAATTAATAGTTTTTATCAAAACATGCACATTTTTTAAAGTTTTTCTCTCCTTTAGTTAGCTTAGTATTTCCAAACAAAACAAATAATTAGATATGCATGTGAAGTTCTTGTTTTTAAGTGTATCAGATGAATTCTTAGGTTGAGGTTTGAATGCATAAAAAAAAAAAAAACATTTAACCATATTTTAGGTCATGTTATATTGGTTAATTTATGGATCAAACAATTGTTGTGAATTTTGGTGCTCAGTTACTTGTAAGACAACAACATTTGTACAACAATTAATGGAACACGAAACGGTTAGATATGCAGTCAAATTAGGTTCTCATGTAAAACTTACAGTGCATTTTTGTGTCATCCTGTAATTCTACCCAAAAGCTGACTATCCCAAAATTTTTGTGCGCAGTTTATGTACCATTAACATTGTAGTTGACTTCTCCGGCATAATGCAGCAGTCGGAATTCATCACGACCCATTATCTTCCGAGTCTTTCCATCAGCAAGCTTGTGACTGCAACGAAACCACATATGTAAATAAATACAACTTCAACATGAAAGTGCCCTAAAATGTCTGTCGCAATTAGCAAGAAGCAAATAGTGAAGCCCAATAGGACAAGTATGGAAACATCAGGGTTATTATGTTAAGAATGTAGGAACAGAACTGACGTGACAAAGTGAGGATGACCTCCCACGGTGTTCTCCAACTTCTCTAGGAAGGTGATGTCGCTGGCATCTCCAGGTCTCAGACATTCTTCATCCTGTAGCAGGAATAGAAGAAAAGCATGAAGCGATTAGTACTACAATCTGACCCCAAATCACTGGAAGGGTTATCAGTACCTAAACATGTTCTTGATGCGAGTTTAAGACGATTGTTTTTTATGAAGTTATGAGGATTTTGCTCTCAATGGGACATTACTGAAAAATATTTTGCACCACGTGACTTAAAAATAGGGCAAATTTACAAAATAACACCCTCACATGTTTCCCAGCTGATGACACACCTGCTAGGCTGGGTGAAAATGTTCAAGTGACAGCTACAACATGGAAGCGTTCCCATTTCAAAGCCAAAAGGTAAAAGCAGGGATGTAGTGCACATAATGGCAGCTAACAAAATTTAAAATCGGATTAAGTGGCACATACTGACATATGTTGATGTGGTATCTGGTTCCAATAATAGAGTATAATTTGGCTCGGTGATTAAGTGCTGCCTCCTCGAATGAAAATACAATTGCTCTTCACGTGTGCTCCCTTTTTTTTCCCTCACTCTGGTATAGTTGCATCCATACCTTGTTGCAACCCCGAAGCTCCACGCGTGGTCATCATAGTAACAAAATACATACTCTGCATTGGCCCTGCAGTACTGGGGGCTAGTAGTGAATGTGCCCCACCCGGCCCAAACTAAGTCAATTCAGGATGTTAACATCAACATTTAATCTTAGTAAAAACAGTATACAGCGTTCTTGTTTGAATTTCTCACCAGAATGGATATGATGCCTTTAAACTTCTCTTCCACCAGGTCACAGATGATCTTGTTGTTGAAGTACTGCACTGGTTCCCACTAGAAAGAAAATTAATTGTTGAGAGATCATTGAAAATGAAGAAAATGTCATCCAACTTTTAAGTGTCTCTGTCCGACAAATTTAATGCAGAGAAACCTTCATGTACCAAACAATAATTTGTCAGGTGACTAACAACAATGACCTCAAACGGTCTCAGGAGAAAAAGTCGTCATAAATATAATATTTAATTGTACACAGCTCCAACAACACACAATGTATCGGATAAAACAATATTCTAAATAAATTTAATTCCCTCAGTCTGTGTGTTGATATCAGCATGACAGCGACAATTGCTTTAAATACAAATGGGCGGGGCCAGTGACACCTAAGTGTTAAACTTCCCATTCTTCTCCTTACATAATGATGGTGCACCACCTCTGTTATGATCATTATACTACCTCGGAGGTGAGTAACTTTGTAGGTCGACCTCAACCACCCATCCAGCATCACTACCTTACACACAGGTCAGAGAGCCATGAAAAAGAGCGTGTGGGGTTATTGACTGAGTGTAGCAGTTGCAGGCAAGTTACACACTAAAGCCAAACTAAGTCCTGATGTCAAATGAGGAGGGAACTTTTGTGGCTTAATCTATTTTTTTGCTTAAATTAAACCCAAAGACTAGCTTTGGTCATCATAAAAATCTACATTGCAAGCCATACATGAAATCAACACAAATGAACACACACAAATTGTTTAATTAATATTTTCCTTTTGTTTACACTTAACACATAAAAGAAAGTCTGCATAGCTTCAAAACACGCGAGATGATGACATGCTTTCTTAAGGTGCTTCTTCTAAAAACGTTTGCCCCCTTTTTGGATAACTCGAAGGGAAAAAAATCTGCCAATCAGCTGACAGAAGAATTTAATTATCGTGTGTGCGTGCGAGTAAAAGGGGACTGACCGTGATGCCCTCGGCTTCGTACTCCTCCTGCTCTGATTTGAGGGTGAGCTCAATGAAGAGTTGCTGCAATTTCTCATTACAGTAGTTGATGCAGAACTGCTCAAAACTGCAACACAACAGCCACATCAATTAAAAGGGGGAAATGCGAAGTGTGTTTCTTTTTCATAGTGTTGTGGAATAAAAATTAAGCAGATTAATCCACCCGTATTCATCCAACTCACAGGGCAGATATTTTATCCTGCACCGCCCCAAACTGTTGACGAAAATTGATGTCACGTGACCAAACCCAGAAAACAGGTGAGCCATGACGCAAGCCCGAGGGCACTTTGATGTCAATTTCATTCAACAGTAGGGAGCGGTGCAGGATAAAATGTCTGACCCCCTGAGATGGATTCCAAGAGTGCAATATTAACAAGAATACCGTGTTTAGACAAGTGGGGGCACATGGATCATATTATTGCAAATAACTTTTTTGACTTGAGTTCATCTTTAAAACTAGCATTGGTAGACCATGCTGTTACCACAGCATGAGGACCAGGGCCAACAGCATCATCAAACAAGCTAAGGGAAGGCTGAAGGGACATGTACTCATTATCATTAGTTACTGCATTAACCATTAGTTAGTTGACCAATGTTAAAGTCTTTAGGGTTAGGGTTAGGTTCCAGCTAATGAAGAGTCATTTACCTGTTGTGCTGGAAGACTTCAAAACCATAGATGTCCAGCAGCCCAATGACAGAGTAGTGCTTATAAGAGTCATCCTGTAAAACACAACAGTCCTCTAACATTAACAAATGCCAAATTGAATACAAATTTAAATATTGGGTAAACAAAGGATGAGTTGTCAATTTCTTGCCCATCTTTACCAGCTTTCAGCTCATTGCTCATGTAGCTTTTATATTACACATTCCAACAAACACAGTAAATAAATAAATAAAACTACAGTCAACCTGGACAGGTTTACTAGCATATGGCGGATATTATGGCAGATTCTCTCAATTTATTAGGATGGTAAGAAAGTTTTACATGTGTGGAATATACACAATGTATGGTTCATAATATAAGTGTATACAGAGTATATTGGCATTATGAAATTTCTGCTGCACATTGTGATGAAATACAGTACAGTACAGGCTTTGTATTGACTTTGAAAATAATGTCCACAAGGTGGAGCTCTGGTGTAACACTAAAAATAAGAGTCAATGCGCACGACTCAGTCAAAGTACAATAGTTTGTGCGCAATGTTAAGTGTGCAATTTAAGTGTAACACACACCGTGTACGCCAGTGAAGTGTTGATCTTGTTGACAAGCCAGGTGAAAGTGCGCCCATACACTGCCTTTGACAAAGCATCCCGAGCTGAGGATGCCTGTTCAAGGTTCAGAGGGCTGATCAGCTTTTGGGAAGAAAAAAAAATGGCATAAGGACACATCGATAGTGTACACGAAGATATAAAAGCTCATCACGCACCTGTGCTACAATCAATGTGCATCTAATCCTACCTCCTCTCCCTTGGCGATAATCTTTTTGTTTGTAAGTGCCTCTGTCAGCACGGCCCCATTCACTCCTAACAACTGGTGAGACATAACATCATTAGCATGCACAACAGCTTGTCAGATACACAAGTGACAAACAGAAAGACAGATATGACACCATAGCGTCAGTGTTAGGTGAAACCATGTGATTTATGAAAGCTCACTGTTAAGTTTGATCGTGGGCTAACATTGTTATGGAAAACTAACCAATCCGGATCAGATATCTTTCACGTGGATTAACCCCCATTCAATGATAATAGTGTCTAGGCAATTTGTGATGGATACACATATTGTACTTCCTTTGTGAGATGAGTTAAAATAAACACAGGTCTCTATCAATTTCTCTGAGCGCCAATGGACTTGCTTTCTGCAGTATCTTACCCTTGCCAAGTACTTGATCTGTGTGTCAGAAGTGATGCAAGCAATGCCGTCCTCACCACCATACTGAACATTCCCCAAGTGGAGCACGCTGGCGATTATGTTCAACAACTCCTACACAGAAAAATACATAGTGTGAGGAGAATGTGAAGGAGGTACAATAAGCGGAGGGAGTAGGTGGCAATCACGGAATATTGGAAAGGAAATTGTGGAGGGAACAGGATATAAATGGGAAGGCAAACTAAAAGTGATAAGATGAAATGTATCATTATGAGCAAACATAGTTTTCCTAAAAAAGCTTGTGCCTTCCAAATTCAAGATACGACATACAATGTCTTCATTAAATCATGTGGATTTGATTTTTACGCCTCCCCAAAAGAGTGGGTGTGCAATCCCCACAAGATTTATGCTCCCACAGTGGAAGGCATACTTTATATTCTTTCTCTCTCTCACTCTTAAATGTTTTTGTTTTTTAGCGGTGACTGTCAGGTCTGGAAGAGAGCCCAGACCCGTGAAACTGTCAGAACTCGCTCACTAAGCACAAGTTCTCACGTAAAAAAGCAAAGAAGAAAAAGCCACACACCGTTTCTGTGGATGACTGAGATATATGTACTGTATTCAAAAAGTCATTCTGTAACATAAGAAGTCTCTTGTGCCTTGCATTACTAAAGCAACTCGACATGGCGTGAAAAGGCCTCACAATAGTTGAAAGCGCTAAATAATATAGTGCCTTGACTGTAAAACAATGTATACATGCTCAAACTTGCCCTTAAATTATGGTCAGCCATACGTTTCTTCAATTGCTAATATTTTGGAGGTGTTGTACCATCCGGTGTTAATAAAAACAAATATCAGTCTTGATTTAGGCAATGTCCTTACCTCAACCTCGTCTTCGTTAAAGCCAATCACAGTTAACGCCTTCCTCACCACCTTCCAATCACTGCGGTCATTGATGGAGCTTACTTTGGGACAGTTGCCCTAGTGATCACACACACGTGCACACTTGTGAATACCACAAAAATATATCAAATTACTGTTTACGGTAATTACATTTCAGACAACCACGTCATAACTTATTTTTTTAAACCTTGTCAGAAGTGTCCACAAACATCCACAAATCAGTTGGGATGGAAATGTGTGACCATGTAAACACTAATGTGCACAAAAACACATCTGAGGTGTTTTTCACTTACTGTTTGTGCATGCGTGTGCCGAGGTAAGGGTTCCATTAGTGTCTGAAGGCACACTGGCCCCCAGAGGAAAGAGGCTGAGAGAAAGCCCATTAAGGCAAACTCCCACTAGGATTCCCTCTCTCACAAACATGCTCGCGCTCAATCCTACACACAATTACTGACCAACTGTTCTTTAAAGCTGAAGCTGTGGTCACAGAATAAAATCTTTGGATTTATTTTTTTGTGAGATATTTCGCATTTAAGTGAGAACAGAAGAAAGTTGTGATTGAATTCTAACTAAATTTGTGTTATCTTACCTGCGGATATGTGTTCCCGCAGCATTTGTGTGTGAATATTTATTATTTGAAGGAAAAACACTCACTCACAAGTAGATGCTAACTTCCTGTTAGCATTTGAATGGGATCCTCAATTAATGCTAGCATTAGCGCTAGGCTAGCGATGCGTTAAAAATGAAGCATGTTTTGGTTTAAATATACAGTGCATGTAATTCTTATTGCCGTGCGTTTAGTTTTACAGTTAACTCCAACTGGGATGTCATTAAACAGCTTAAAGGAAGCTGAGGCACAACAGAATAACATACGCTACACACTTGCTCGTTGCTAATGCTACGCAAGCAAAATGGTGCAATCAGGTTACTTTAACAGCGTCGGAAACTTCGGTTTTCTTTGATTATAACGTTTTAACGGGAAAACAATCGGTCATTTGTTTTGCCCGATGTTTGAAGGGCAATAATCGTCCGATTATAATGTAATTTCACCTCCAAAGTATGCACATCAACTTTATGGAATTTCTCAAAAACTTATCTGCCATCTTTAGAGACATTACAGTCAATTATGGCTAGAAGTATTTGTATTTATATGCAATAGATGTGAAATAAAACAATCAAAACGTGACACCAGTATAGACTTTAACATTCAGGAGGTTTCACAAAAAGGCAAGTGCATCTCTTACTTTGACCAGAAACTGGTACTGCTGAGGATTCCTCTCTAAGCCAAGACGTCTGAGCAGGTCTTCCTCGCCTCCCTCAATCAGCTGATAGAAAATGTGAAAGTTCCTCTCGCCATGGTTCTGGTGAACCACACGGGACTTCTCCAGCAGGTAATTAATGATGTGACCTCCCACCGGCGCACCCTGCCGACGGGACAAAGGCCAGGGACACACGGGAGAGCAGAGTGAGGAGGTACGGGAGGAGAGAGTAAAGCTGGGGTACTAAATTGCATCATGCAGGTCAGGGTATAAATATTGTGGGACCATAAACATGGATGCAGGAGTGGAGGAGTGAAGTGATTACATCATGAAGCATGATATTAGACGCTTACAATCATCAACTAAATGAATTTCACATAGCTGCCGAGCCTAAATGTAAATCAGACCATCCTGCTCACCTTGAAGTCAAACTGGATATCCATGTACTTGCCAAAGCGACTGGAATTGTCATTTCGTAATGTCTTGGCATTGCCAAAAGCCTGAGGGAAGGACACAGAAAGGGTAAAGGAGAAGTGCGCTTTGAGTAAGAGAAGAGGATTGATGCAATTAAAATACAGCGTAAAAAGGCAAAAGTACCATAAAGAAGGAAATTCAAACTACAAGATCCTTGCAGTGTTTTGGACCACAAATTAAAAGCTATAGTAAACACACACATCTTGAGAGCACCTGGACATGACATTCCAACATCAACAAAGAGCTACAATTATCTTACAAACACATCACACACACATAAAAAATAAATTAAAAAAAAGTCAAAACAATTTGTCAACACCACACAAAGAGCTGATTTTAAAGTCGCTTTTTAAATATGCAAGCTCTTCAGCCAACGGCAAAAGAATGTCCTACAAGAACAGTGCTTTACAAAGCTCACTGTCAGTGTGTGGCAAAAATCTTATTAAAAAATAAATAAATGAGCATTTCGGTACGGATAGATATTGGTCATTTTGACAAATATCAGTATCTGCCTTTTTTTGAAAATCTGACAGCCTATAAAAGATATATCTAAAACTATTTTAATCTTAGGGATCAATTTATTTAAAATTTCAGTTAACTTTATAAGAGATGCTGCTGACCCTGAGAACCTTCTGAACCTTTTGTTTTTGTTCGACATTAAAACAAAGTAATGTGAACATGTAAGATTTCAGTTGTTTTTTTTAACTTTGGGAAAAAAATATTTAATGTAGAAAACTATAGAGAGCTATGGTATTTAATTGTTTAAGTTTCCATTCAACTTTTTAAGGCATACTGATAACCTTGGGAGCTCCCTGAACATTTTTTTTTTAATTTAAGATGAAGTCTATTGTCTAAGATAATAATAGTTTGAAAAAATTTGATAAGATAAAAGAGAAAAAAAAAACTTCTACAGCTGAAAAGCCAGCAAATTTGTTCAATAAACATGTTTTAAGACATTACAACAAAGTCAAGATAGGTATTTGCATTTTAAAAAATCTGGATGCCCCAAAAAATGAATATCGGCGTCAAATATTGGTTATCGGCCTCACTTGCCTACTAATAATCGGCATCGGTATCAGCTTTGAAAAACCATATTGGTCTATCTCTAGTATGGATGAAGTGTTTGAAGCAAAAATTTTGCTTCTTTGCCCATTTTGCCGTGGTTTGCGGATGTCAACTTTTCATAGCATTGTGTCACCAGCAGCCAATCTGCATCAAGAATGTACTTACTACGTTGGTGAAATAAAAACAATGCGGGACCAGGAAGTATACAACAAAGCCAGCTTCCAATAGTGGTCGGGAGCAGGCTTGAAATATGGGGAATGAAGAACTTGCCGTATCTGGTGAGTGTACTTTATGCAGCTATTGAATTGTCAACCAAGATAGCATTTAGCAGCCAAAGTAATAACACAACCACTAGTCAAACAGAAAGCTTTTTTTCTGTCAGTAGTGAAGAAGAAGCAGCTCTTATTCTCTGCTCCAAGCAACCCCTGTTTAGTTTCCCTGCAAAAAAACACACGAGACCCGCGGTGCAACCCGATATTTGCTGTTTGCTCCGTTGGGTTAGCATCCCACCTCGAGTACTGGGTTGGACTGCAGAAGGCGGTCTTTGATGGTCTGCACTTGTTCGCTGGCTGGACAGGTCACAGCGTAGTACTGCAAGATTTTCTTGGATGCTTCTGTCTTTCCAGCGCCACTCTCGCCAGAGATTAGGATGCACTGGTCTTTCCGCTCTGTCCTCATAGAACGGTACGAGTTGTCTGCCACTGCATAGCTGGACAAGTGGAGGAAAAGATGAGACGTGTCAAGGTCTTTTCATGGACAGACAACTTAGCATCTGCTTAAACTATTTACTTGGCATTTTCACTGTTAGTATATTCAGATTGGGCATGGTTGGGCAGAAAAGATGTTTGGTCCACTATTGATTGGTCTTGATCTTCAAATAAATAGTTGCTACAAGCTAACAGCAAATCCGTAGCTCAGTATCGTTTCAGCTGTGTTTATATTTACTGAATTATCTTAAACCATTATTATTATTATTATTATTATTATTATTAGGGGTGTGAATTGCCTAGTACCTGGCGATTCGATTCGTATCACGATTCATAGGTCACAATTCGATTCGATACCGATTAATCCCGATGCGAATCTATAAATTGATTATTGCGATTATTATTTGTTTTACTCAAATTTAGAAAATACTAATCAGTAAACTTGTACATGTACACTGTAAGGTTTGTATGAAAATTTATTTATCTGAAAATTCAGGCTTATAACTGAGCCACTGCATTTAAAAAACAGGTTGCAGGTTTCACTTTCCTTTCTTTTCTTTGGTCCTTTCTCGGGTTTCCTGACGGCCTCACGAGTCTGGGTGGAAGTGTTCGGTTTAGGGGAACGGTATGGGATTTATTTATTTTTTTAATAGGTTTTAGGTGAACTAATGAATTTGCACGCACGCACACACGCATATACACATTTTCACCCACATACAAAAAAATAAAAATAAAAATATATATATTTAAAAAAAAGGAGCGCAATGATGATGACATGTCAAATCGGTAAAATTACCAAATGAACCATACTGAGCTCTCCAGGAAAAATAAGTAAATAAATAAATAAAATAAAAAACAGGTTGCAGTCTGTTTCATGTTTGAACAGCACTGAAATAAAAATATTAAGGCTTAATGTTCCATTAATATAACATTCTTCCATGCTTAATGTGTGAATCCTAACCCTAAGTAAGACGTTTTGTTGAATATTCCCATAAAAAAAAATTAAAATCGATTCGGCCGCATATCGTGTAATATCGCGATATATTGCCGAATCGATTTTTTCTAACACCCTTAATTATTATACTACAATATTTTTCTACAAGAATGAGTAAGCTATAGGTACTTTTTATTGTGTTGGTGGACTCAACTATCTTTCAGTCTGGTGTTTTTTGTTAGTTTGACATGGCACGTGAAAGTGAATTATTGCTAAAATATATTAAAAAAATATGTGGAGAGCCAACAAAAATGAATATCGACACTTTGGATGGGGGAACTGTGCTCTAAAAAAAATAACAAGTAATGGAATAATTGATCAGATGAAACACCAAAAAGTGAGGGATACTGGTCTTCCAGATGAAATGTATTGGTATTTAATTTGACCATATCTAACCTTTTGATTTGCAACATTGATTTTGTTTTAGTTCTTTTTGCACAACTTTGTGTTCTCTAACAAAAGACTGAACGACAAAACTCACAACAGCTCCTTGATCGTTGAATGAAAGAACGATACATTTCAAAAGATCTCAGATTTTTTTTATGGTTCAAAAGTTACCAAATCCAGACAATTTCTGTTTTTTTTTGGGGGGGGGGGGGGGGGGCTGCGTGTGTTTGTGTGAACTTGGAAAACCAGTGTAATAAATGACCACCATGATGCATACGGTCCAGCGGTCAAACAGCGGTCCAAGTTACATTATCAGTTGGCAATGTCTTCTTGCTCATACATGATCTGCTTTGATGTGTTTTTTCAGCCTGTTTGGACACATCCTTGACAGCTGAGTAATTGAAAGACGATATCAAGCATCTTGGCCAAGACTGCTTCGGGTTGTATGTACAATATTGTGGAAAGCGGTGTGCCGGGGGTCACATTCAGTTGAGAGGAATTCCCTGTCAAAGGGGCGAACCTCTAGTCGTATCATTTGCTTACATTTCTTTCCACACCTCCCTGACCCCCGTCTTTCTGGCTCTCCATCTCGACGTGACCATTTTTTCCCCTGTCCACTCAGGGGGAGCAAACATTTGCATTAAAGTGATGAAGTCAAAAGCACCACATCAGAAAGCGAGTGAGCTAGTGGGAGAATATTTGGTTGATGTCACCTCAGCCTCCATTAAGAAAATGTTTGTTTAGTAGCTGACCTAATGGTCTCGGGAGAATTTACTGCGAGTTTCCTCAGCATTCCTGTGGCAACTTTTCAAATAAACACTTCGACTTGCAGTCTGGCATCTTCTAAATTCTAAGCATAAATTGAGAGTGCAAAGTGAGCTAATGTTTCAATATTCACAGTCTGACCACATTTGTAGGCAGGTTCAAATGTTATGTAATTTTGGAGGATCATAATAATTAATTTACTATTTTAGAAAGTAGTGGTAACACAAAGGGTAAGAAGCCACGTGCCGCTTCGAACTTCAAAACGTTGAATGTCGGGATTGTCACAAATTTTTGAAGGGATTTCAGTACCACAAAAAAACAAAAAACAAAACTTACATATGTGGTGAGACCTCATAGAAGTTGACCCCACGGTATCGCTCCATGTGGTTCTTGGTGTAGATCTCCAGGTCTTTATATGGGTTAACAGACACCAGCACTGAGCCAATGTAAGTCTGAAAGACAAGATATAGTCACATACAGTTTAACTCATTCACTACCAGCCTTTTTCCTTTTTTCTTTTTTAAATACGTTTATGGTACCATGATAATATTTAAATCAGAGCGTATGTATACGTTTTTGGGAGCAAATTAGTTAAATACACATTCAAGTAGGGCTGCTCGATTTTGTAAAAAATTATAATCACGATTAATTTGTAATTGAGATCATGACTATTCAAATTATTTATTTTTTGGGTACAAAACAAGAAAATATTTAAGCATTTAAGACTATTAAGACCAATTAAAAATATTATTATACGCTCCTTTTGAACCAAAAATAATTTATAATAATATATATCTATAATAATATATATTTATTTGTTTATGTTGGCAAAAACTTGAAGTTGGAGTGGAGCATGTGCTCTGTGCAGTGGAACGATCACTTAGTTTTTGGTACAAAACAAGAAAATGTTTAAATGTAAGAAACAACAAAATATTAAGACAAATAAAATTATTTGAATTAGGCACGTTCATGTAGGATGAAACAAAATGTATTAAATTAGTTATTTAAAATTTTTAAAAAGCTGCAAATGTGTAAATGTAAACAACTCAAAAATTTGTATTAATAATCTTTTTTTTACGATTATGATGATTTTGTAATTGTGGAGTGTAATAATTTAAATTGTAATTGAATTTTGATTAATTGTACAGCCCTACATTCAAGTACAGTTGATATAAACATCAGTACAAGAGAACTTTAGATCTAGAAGTAGCATTTGAATATTTTATCTTAACAACCTTGATTGATTTTGATGGTGTAATGATGCTTGTCATGGTGGAGACATTGTGGAGGAGGTTGGTATTACAGTAGCTTATTTACAAAGCAATTTTAGATGAATATACTAATGAGAGCAATAAAAAAAGTGAGAAAAAAATAGGACAAAAAATTGCCAACAAAATAACCAGATATGGTTCTGTACTGTCCTCAGCAACAAAACACAATTACAGTAAATGGATGATGTCCACGTCATGTGTCACAGACGACCTTAGTAGCTCAGTATTATATTATATATGAAAGTGGAGGTATATTTATACACCAACCTAAAAAAAAATGTTACCCCATTTGCCTCTTCCTACAAAGACAGTCCCGACATTCAACATTTGAAGGCTACGAATAGTGTGCAATTAACTAATTTGGAGGATTCAAGGGTGCCTTCCATTTTTTTTTATTTTTTATTTTATAACTGGTGTAGAGGCATAAACACTTAGACCTTGTTTTGAACATTCTTTCACTTGATACGATTACATAGAGAGGTTGCTGACTAGGGATAGACCAATTATCAGCCGGGCCGATTATTGGTTCCGATATTTGGCATTTTGACAACTGGCATCGGCCTTTTTGCGAATCTGAAGGCTGATAAAGCTGGCATGTATCTCACTGAGCGGTGAATGCTTGCGAACATAGCAAATTTAGGGTTTTAATTAGGATTTGTAGGATGTGCACAGACAGTTTTTACTTGTTGCAAAAACATTTAGAACATATTCAGACAATTTTTCCACCGTCTGCGAAGATCTTCTGAAATCTCTTACGAACCCTGACGAAAACCACCAAATTAGCTACACTCGCATGCATTTGTCACTCAGTGAGATACAGGGAACCTTTCATTTATGGTTTTATTTAAATTTCCACTTGTGATGCTGATACTGGGAACTCCCTGCACTTTTTATTTTTTTAATTAAATAAATAATAAAATTAAGAAATGATGTTGACATTTTGGAAAACTTTATTTACAGGAGAAAACTTTAGGGAACAATTTACTTGCTGAGTTATTAATTTAGCTTAACACATGCTGATGACCCTGGAAGCTCCCTGCAATTTAAAAAAAAAACTTTTTTTTTTTTTTAAACAAAGCTGTCAATTCTTTATATGTTTAAAATTAGTAGAAAAAGTAAATGTGTAGAAGTTTGACACTAATATTTTCTCTTTTACGGCAAATGTATATTGGCTTGAAATATCGGGTGTTGGCCTCGACTACTAATAATTGGTATCGTATTGGCCTTGAAAAAAAACATACCTGTCAATTATTATTACTGAGCACAAACACATTTAGTTATCTTTCACTCACTTTCTAGTTTTAACTTGTCACTTAAGTGGTTTCCACTTACATAGATGAGGTTCTCTTTGAAGCGTTTGCGAAGGTTCTCGATAAACGCAGCCTCGCTCGTGTAGTTCTCCAGCAGGACAAAGTCCTGCACACCCACTCGGTCTCTTGCTGTCAGGGCCGACTCCATCATAGCCCGCACCCCGTCAGTACCCACCACCTAGAGGAGGACAGAGAGGGATAAGGCAGGGTTGACCGACTGAATCCAATCACCAAAGCTGTGTAACACATCATCACTTATAGTACAATATGTCTATTCCAAGAGAGGAGACATGAAGAGAAGAATGTCAAGCATATATAAACTACCAGAATTCAAGTTTTGAAAACAAAATGACTCTCAAACACTCGCATTTTGTCCAACAAAGCCTAAATCACAAATTTAATCACAAGTAGCACCTATGTACTAAATTTGAACCAACAAAAAAACAAACATTTTTTTTAGTATTGATACAGTGCAGAGGAAGCATAAACACTTGAAGATGTAATAACGTGACATGACATTAAAATATATTTTCAAAACGTTTGTCAGTGTTTTTTTTTTTAAATTAAATTTAAATATGTAAAGATTCACATTTAAGGGAAGCACCCTGTGGCTTGAGGTAAAATTTTCAGTTTGTACTTCCTCTGGTGTTTTGGCGAGGAGCCTTTTAAGTAAAAGTTGTTGCTAACCCAGCTGCAATAAATAAACCATTTAATGAAAATAAAAAAGAGGATAAAATCAATCAAGATACAAAAATTACGTTAGAATGAAACACTTACATGTTTAAGGTCATCAACACGTCTATCCAAGAGGCCATATTTTAAAATGGAAGCTTGTGTTTTACTCATAATTTTACAAAAGCTGTCCACATCCATGTTTAGCGCGTAGCAGACAGGACCAAAGTGAACAGCACACATTCACACATACGATGTAGAGCAGGTGTTGTTGTGACAAGTGGTACATTCGTTGTTGTTGTCCCATAGGGGAGAGCCCAGAGACAAGAGGAAGAGAAAGTGTGAGGGCGGAGAGATCTTATTCATTACAACTGCAGGGTGTAGAGAATTAAATTGAGGATAACTGCTAACAATTAAGTTTAGCTAGCACTTTCCCTCTTCTGAAATTTTACAAAAAGAAATAATCAGAAATAGGGATATAAGAGTTTAGAACGTTTCCTTATAGTCTGGTTTTATTTAGATTGAAATTCATTTAGTTTTAATTCGTTTTTAGAGCATGTTTATTTTTATATTTGCCAAGTGCAAGATAAAAAGAAAAGTCACGAAGTATTGTGGAATAAAGCAAACTGCAATTCGCAAACGACTGTTCGACCTTCCTTCTTCCGTATGGATGTATAGCAATACCAAAATAAATACTGCTACCATAATCATTTTTAAAAACACTTTTGTTTTATTTCGTTAATGAAAATGTTTTTTCTATTTTAGTTTTAGCTACTTTGTTAGTTTTCAGTAACTTTAACAACCTTGTTCAGATAAAGCCTAACATTTATTTATTTTTTTTAAATCACATTTGTCACCCTTTTGCAGATATGCAACACCTTGACCCGATTTCACACAAGTATGTATGATTACGTTTGATCCTGCGTTTCAAAAGAGGATGTTGGTGCCCCATGGTGCTTCATAGCATGGTGGGAGCCACAGGATGCAACTTAACGTTAGCGCTACAGCATAAAATGACCAGTTAGCCTGGCCTGCTATTTTTATGAGCTTCAATAAAGCACACACTAGCACTTCTCAAAAAGTTCTAAATGACAGTGTGCCTTCTTGAGCAGACTCACACAATTTTCTATTTAGACATTGTTGGTTTGGCTAGCCTAGTCATCAAAGCAATTTATGTTCACATTTAATAAGCTCATATTAGAATGTGTAGTAAAAACTGTTTTATAGCTGTGATAAAATACTGTCACAATGTCACTGTAACTTCTAATCATCAGATAGTCTGTGTTGCATGAATGTATGTTAAGGTCACATGTGTAATAACTGCTTGTTTGTTTCTCAATGGGATCCCTTGTGCTCTGCTGTCCTATTGTTTTTTGACACAACACATCTCTTTGGAACACAAAGTTTCCGCAGCTGTGTGTGTGTTTATGTGTCATAATAATATGGCATACAGTGTGAACAAAAGACTTGGGATACAATTTTTTTGCCTCGTCAGCTGGGAAAGGCTCCAGCTTCCACATGATCCTGAACACGATAAACAGGAGAAAATGGATGGATTGTTGGGCATTCGGCCAAATGTACCAATCAATTAATCAGTTTATCAATATTGGTTATAGAAGACAGTAGTTGCAACGTGCCAGGTATAAACAGGCTGTGAGCGTGCCATAAATATTATTTCCTTCAGTGTTGTCATGAGTAGAATAATGCATTTTGGACTTCCGTCTTCTTGTTCTCAGAAGCGTAGGATTTTCTAACGTGTGCGTAACTTGTGTCAGGAACTAAGCACATGGGCTAATGGTTAGCCCGTGTGTTTAACTCATTCACTCCCAGCCATTTTCACTGAAGCAACCCCCTTCGCTCCCGGCTGTTTTACTGGATTTTGACTGATTTTGCAAGGCCCATAGAATATTGTGTTTTATTACTATAAAATCATGGAACCTACCAAAAGAAAGATTAGAGTCTCTTCTTTCATCAGGAAAAAGTTTTATCATTATTCACAAACCTGTTCAAATAGAGCTTGCTGCAACATGGCCCTGGTTGATCTCTTACTCTCTGCCGCCACCTGCTAGCCGTTTTTTGTAATAACTACCATTGCTTTAAGCGACCTCTTCAGGTCAAAAGCTGCATCAAAGCCTTCTGTATGCTCTAGCATAATTATTTATTTTATTTTATTTTTTAAACGTATAAACACGTTTTTGGGACCACGGCAATATTTAAAATAGAACGTTTTGGGGAACAAAGGAATTAAAGCAACACTAAGGAACTTTCAGTTTACGTTAATTATGGCAACGCCATATGGACAAAAGTGGTATTGTTATGTCTGAAGGAAGACCACAATTTCTATGAGGACCAGCACATTGCATTGTTTTTTTTAGCTCACTCCAGCGAGTGAAATTCGGGCCAATGTTGATCCCTTGACTGTCCTTTCATCCGGGGTAGCTTTTGACGTATGCCATAAAGCAGTCAGCACATTTGTATTTTTTTGTGTGGCAGTGTTCCTACCATCCTCCTCAAAGTTGCTTAGTGCCAGTAAAAATGATAAGGACCCCCTCAGGCCATGGCAAAGGTACCATTCAACTAGTTTTAAGTCAATGTTTCATCAGAAGAGTTATGAAAATATTTTATTAAGGTTGCAAAGTTCCTTAGTTCCTAGTTGGTTTAATTATTCACTTTTCATCTAAATCAATCCATTTATTAGATTAATTAAAAATAAAAATAAATACGTTAAAAAATATATTTCTACATTTTTGGGGGGAGATCCAAAGGGAGCCAAAGAAGAGGGACTAAATGGCCACGTGTGGCTCCAGAGCCGCAGGTTTCAGACCACTGGGCTAACCTGTTTGACTGATTGATGACTTGATGCGTCCCAATAATTGTGCCCACGTGTAGTCAGTGTGCTGGACAACCATTCCCCTCTCCAAGTAACAATACTATTCTTAAAGATGGAAAATCCTAGAGAATTGCGCATGCACAACTGCTGATTTATTTTCATTAATTAACAACAATTTAATGTGTTTTTTGCTTTTCATTGAAAAACCAAATCAGTCATATTCTTATTGTAAATTCCTTTTTGAGGATAAATAAAGGATCATCTTGTAACTCTCCTATGGCGGTAGTGGAAATAGAGAGTGCCGGTACATATTCATAGTCTGGCCCTTTAGTGGGTATGGATAAAACATCTGTGTCCCGTGTCTGTGTCCAACCTTGGTCTACGCTCTACAGCTACGCTCACTGTAACAGTGGAAGCGCTAAAATACTGTACACACAATTTACCATTTGTTCTTCTTCTCTCATGGACTAAAATGAGCGAGTGCTCCATCAACGTTTTGTTTGCCGACACTTTTGACCAAAAGCTTGTACGCTGACGCGTCTCCCTTGCTCGTTTACACAAAGCTGACACTGTTATCAAAGCATAGCATGACATTTAGCCAGCTAAATTTTTTACCTGCATGCAATCACACAAAAACTGCAGCCTATATACGTTTGTCACTCGTTTGTCCAATACATTACAGTACATAGAGTACGCTTGTCTTCAAAACAAAGTGAATGCAGGAGGTGTGCACAAAAGCAGAAGTATGTGATTTAAAGGTCAGTTCATGTCAGTACAACACATCCACATGTGTCTTTCTTGCATAGAGCAGCTGATTTATGGGGTAAAATGTGTCTCTTAACTGTCCCAAAAAATAATAAAATAAAATAAAATACATCATTACCAGCTCATAATAGATCATTTGAGCCACACCTTGCCAAGAAAGGTGCAAGAACAACAATATACTATGTTAAGATGAGGTCATGACTTTTCTGTTATTCAAACACACTCTCGCTTCAATATCGCCCCTCTCGCTGTTACTTCATAGTTTCCAATACCCCTTTCCGTGTTTGGCTTTCCTGACCAAAATGCTGCACAAAATACCTCCACCCGTTTGCAGACACACAAACACAAAATCTCAGGAACACACCAAGTGTGTGCCTTCCTGGTTCTTACATGTCATACTTTCCGAATGCTGTGTAGCAAACAAAGTAGCTGGAGACAGGTTAGAACTTAGAAGGCGCAAAGAGGTAGAGGCCTACTTTCGTAATTTAGTACTCTGCATTATGATTTATACAACACTCCTTTTAGAGGGAAGAGGTTTGCTTGTTTTTTAAGACCGTGCGTGCATTTACTCGCTCACATCACATAAATGTATATTTAATTGCATGGTTGCCTTATGTAACTCAGGTGCAACCCTAGTGAGCATAAGTTGTTCAGAAAGTACATGGATGGATGGAATATTGATCTAACTAGGGCTGGGCACTAAATCGAATCCATTCGACTAATTTATCATTTTAAAAATCTAATCGTTGAAAATTTGCTAATTCATGAAATCGAGGTGCATAGAAATGAACACACTCTTGTCTTCTGCATTATTAAAAGCTGTTGTTTTTAAGTTATGTTATAGCCAAATGTGAGTTGTAATTTTGCACAAGTGACAGAATACTGAATGGGTGGTTAACAATAGTTACTCACTACTTAATTGTGGCATTTAAGCAAGTTATATACATGATATCAATATTATAATTTTTTTGCACAAGCTAGTTAAGTTTAATTTCAAATCACTATACATGATTGTTGGCTGAACATTTTGCAGAGGATTTATTTTTGAATAAGTGAAATCTTTAAATAAATGTTTGCTGGGTTTATTACTTTTTTT
This sequence comes from Vanacampus margaritifer, assembly GCF_051991255.1. Taxonomy (NCBI): domain Eukaryota; kingdom Metazoa; phylum Chordata; class Actinopteri; order Syngnathiformes; family Syngnathidae; genus Vanacampus; species Vanacampus margaritifer. Next base: position 9,237,447 of record NC_135436.1, on the reverse strand, counting down.
GGCCATATTGCACAGCCCTAGATCACCAAAACAGGTAACGAAAACCTTTAAAAAAACATAGCATCAACCTGTGCCTGTGGACATATATGTGGTGATATGGGCAAAACAATGTTATCAAACCAATGCGACACTCTCGACTTGACTGCCTCGTGACCTTCATAATTTATCCTCGCTGGAAGCAGGACAAGTAGCCACTCAGTCATCCACATGGCTAAAGACGGTCGATTCATGGCTCAACAGCGTACCATCTACGGCTGGCATAACTTTGAAAAAGTCCACTCTTTCAGGCATCTCTGACATCATACGTCTAAACCAATCATCAAAACAAATCGAAATAATAAATGAAGGACGTGGTCAATGTATCACAGTATAGGCCTTCATGGCTAGCTCCTTATCAGTCAGAAACTGGCTTTTGATGTCGACATAAAGATATTGAAAATCTAAGCAGCTAACTGTAGCGGAATTTTGCCCAATTCTCCGCCCTGTGAGAGCATAGACTTGGCACTAAATTGAATCAAGTTCACACTCTCCAATTTCACGCTCTCAGTTTCACAACCCCGGTCCTACACTTCTGGATCTTGGGTTTATTTCCAACTGGGCTGTGACAGCTTGGTCGAAAGACCAAAGGTGCTGCAGCGATGTTTAGATGTCAAAGACTAAAAACCCCCCCAAAAAAAAACACACACAAAAAATTAATGTTTGATTTATTATTATTATTAATATATATATATATATATATATATGCCTATATATATATATATATATATATATGCCTATATATATATATATATATGCCTATATATATATATATATATGCCTATATATATATATATATATGCCTATATATATATATATGCCTATATATATATATATATATATATATATATATATATATATATATATATATATATATATATATATATATATAGGCAGCACGGTGGCTGACTGGTTAGCACGTCCGCCTCCCAGTGCAGAGGACGTGAGATCGAGTCCGGGCTTCGGCCTACCTGGGTGGAGTTTGCATGTTCTCCCCGTGCTTGCGTGGGTTTTCACCGGGTACTCCGGTTTCCTCCCACATTCCAAAGACATGCATGGCAGGTTAATTGAACACTCCAAATTGTCCCTAGGTGTGATTGTGAGTGTGGTTGTTCGTCTCTGTGTGCCCTGCGATTGGCTGGCAACCAGTTCAGGATGTACCCCGCCTACTGCCCGAAGCCAGCTGGGATAGGCTCCAGCACCCCCGCGACCCTTGTGAGGAAAAGCGGCCAAGAAAATGGATGGATGGATATATATATACAGTATATATATACAGTATATATATATATATAAATAATTGCAGTGAGTTGAATGGACTGTGGAAAGTAGTCCTACAGGTGGTAGACGCGGGTCGCTGAAGAGAACACCGCTAGCCTGAGGATCAACGTGTGGGCCAACTCGTGACAACATACCATGCACAGAATATTCTTCATCCTACAGCGAAAAGATGACTTCACCACATAGCCTGAATGAATCAAGTCATTATTTGGCAGAATTATGTCAGCTCCAGGTCTGACAGTCAATATACTGTTAGCATAAAAACCTCCAATAGTTAGTGTATTTGTGCCTTTTGTGATGTCTTTTTTTGTGCATGTTTGTCACTGTTCTTCAGAGCTTCAAAAATATTTTGTAGCCTATTTCAAGTTGTCTGACAGGTATCATGCAATTGATTTCTTGATTCAACAAATCTGGTGGTAATCAGGCCAGGGTGTGGCAGAAGAAATTGAACTCAGTCAGTTCTCTAAAAAACGGTGGTCAATCACAGTTAATGAAGAAAGATGGGATTGGCTTTTTTCTCTCCCCCCCTAAATAGATTAAATAATTTACCAACTTTAATTTGTATTCATTTTTGTTGTCTTAGTGAGATCATAACATTGGCGTAATGTTCAGGAACATTTAAACGTGATAAATTGGTGTTGAAAAAAATCTGAAATCAGGATGAGGCCAAAAATTGTTCATAGAGCTGTGGGGCAATTTCCCTGACTACTACTATGAATTAAAAACATGCACACATGGGGACTTGCCACCTTTTCTAGCCCATCATTAAAATGTTCAATGAATCATTAAGAGAAATTAAGAATTGAGAAACTCAATTAACTTACCCTTCCCCAACGGTACTCCATAGATATTCAGCTTGAACTTTTCGTATAATTACATTCGTATTCCATCTAGTTGACAAACCATTCTGAAGCCAGCTTGTCGTTTTCCAAGCAGAGGGGAAATTAAGTTGGGAGGGAGTTGCGGAAGAGCGGATTGCATAAAGACTAGTAGACATAAACTAACTACTGTATTGCTCTTAAGTCAGCGGGCCAACAGGAAGTAACTGTATCAGGAATCTCTCAGTGCATTGCACCATCCTGACAAATTGAACAAGAATCCATCTTCAACATGCATAAAGCTTGAGAAGCAGAGAAGTTTTGGGAAAGTGATCCTTGCAGAAGCATGTGCAGCTGAGAGTGAATGTCAGCATAAATAAACAGGAGACAAAACTTGCAGCACTGACACACCAACACACTTCTTTCATTAACATACTTGCTTCCACTCTCGGTGACTGCAAAAAGAATGTTGCCTGGCCACACAACGCCACCATGTGACTGCCTCGCCCGGTGGGTGGTGCCACACAAACGCACTGTGATGTAAACACGCCTTCTCATCAAGCACAAAAAACGCATGCACAACATCGACAAAGCAAAAACAACATGAACGTGACACAGAGTAAGAATGAGATTGATGTAAGAGAAGTTAAGAGAAAGAGATGTGAGCAACTGTGCATCACCGTAGTATAAACAAGGTGTCTTTTTAACCTCTCTCTCACCTGACACACAAGTTCAAGAGCACTCGGCCAAGGGCGTTATGTAATTAGTGTACAACACAATTGAAAGTGATCCTCACTAATAAAGCCATCAGTTTCCTCTTTTACATAATTAACTACATCCTACAAGTCTCACCAATTTATATAAACAGATACTCTACATGCCTTCTTAAAATAATCACCTAAGTCATTTTTTTTGTATTATTTGTATCATGAGGAGATGGTTTAGGCAAAAAAAAAAAAAACTTAGGCAATTATTTTAAAAGAGAGTGACTTACCTTCAGTGCTTTAAAAATACAATTCCATACATGAGCATCCATGTCACAAAAATTCACAAAGTGCCCCTTTAAAAAGACCGACTCACATCTTTTGCTCAACAGAAACCTTACCAAAGTTCTGTACTTCATTGTTCCTGCTATTGAGTGATCCGGACGACGTTCCAGGCTCCTCCAATCTGGCAGTCCAGCTGTAAGTCCGAGTTCAGCAACGCGTCACGGCCACCATTCAGCGCAGTTTGTTTTTAGAAGTGCTCCCCTTCGTCCTGAGAACCAGCTGCCATTGCTTCTCCTCTTACTGCTTCTGATACACGCTGTCTCGCTGCTCGCTTATTCACCCATTTTCCTTTCCCTACCTCCCTCCCTCCAGAGGAAATAGTCGCTGTGTTGGGTGACATATAACGCCACTCCACTCCCTTCCCGCAGTTTGCTTAATCGTCCCCCACCCCGCTCACCCTTTCCTCTCCCCCTCAACTTGGCCATCATACGCCAGGATGGAAAACTTTCCATCGTTCCTTCAACTATTACTCTCTTTTTTCGCTATCATCTTGTAAGAAGCACATCCAAGATTATTAGCATAAGATCATTAAAGAGAATGGAATTTCCCTAAACACACACACACACACAGGCACATCAAAGGCCCCCAGCATGTAAAGCATCTGCTTGTTAACACTAATAACAACTGACATTTTACAGCCAATGAGCATGTGTTTCTGAGAACATGGAGGATGACAAGGGTTCACTACAGTAGTTTGGCCAACGCACACACACTGGGGTGGCAGGGAGGGGTATTTATGTTTGATGATGATGATGTGCAATATACAGTATATGGCTCCATGCAAAAATTGACAAGTGTCATTCAACAGCTTGGCCATGAAGTACTGACTCCATGAAGTAAAATGCACTTTAATCACTCTTTGTGGGGGCTAGTGTACATTTCTCAGTTTGCATCTCGCACTTTTTTAGACTCAGGGCACTGCTAAATGTGCTCCGCCCCTAACTGTCTGGTAACATAATCAGTACTTTCCATTGGACCAGCAGTATGCCGGGGCAATATAACAGTCACGTTCATTGCACGAGACAAAAAAATAAGGAGTCAAGTGTGCTGTTAGACTTGATTTTTGGGGTAGAATTACATAGTCATGTCCGGGAACCATTTTAATTTGTACATAAATGTACAATAACGCATTTGAAGCTAAACAGCAAATGCATTACATGGAGTATATCATCAGGACTCCAGACTAACTTTTTTTAATGCTAGAGCATACAGAAGGCTTTGATGCAACCTCTGAACTGAAGAGAACGGTTGAAGCAATGGTAGTTATTACAAAAAACGCCGAGCAGGTGGCAACAGAGTATAAGAGAGCAACCAGGGCAATGTTGCAAAAAGCTGTTTTAAACAGATTTGTAAATAATGATGAAACGTATCTATATTCTAATGCAGATTGCTGCAAAACAGAAACAGAAGGAAATATACGTTTTTTCCTGATGAAAGAAGAGACTAGGGGTGCACCAATCACAATTTTCTGGCCGATCGCCGATCTCCAATCTTTTAAAAAGTCTGACCTGCCAATCCCGATTTTTGCCGATCTCGATTTTTTCCATAACAAGCAGCATACACCTTCAGAGTTCCAATCTTATTTTATTGGAAAACATTGAACAATATCTGTGAAATAATACAAACGGTTTGTTTTAACTGCAAATTAAGTAGTTCTCTGAAATAAAAATGAAAAGCCTATTAGTCATCTCAGCAGAAGAGAACAGTGGATGACTTTCAGACCTCTGAAGAGGGAGATGAGATCGGTGGAAAAGATCGGTTTATATTTAAGGGATCGGCCAATCACCGATCCCCCAAAACTAAGGAAATCGGGGCCGATAGAAGAGACTCTAATCTTTCTTTAGGTAGGTTCCATGTTTTATAGCAATAGAACACAATATTCTGTGGGCCTTGCAAAATCAGTCAAAATCTAGTAAAACAGCCAGGAGTGAAGGGGGTTGCTTCAGTGAAAATAGGCACACAAGCAGAACATTCACACACTGTAAATCGACCTAGTTTAAATTAATTTTAAAAAATTACAAGTAAAATAAGTGTCAAACAACATGAGTAGAGATAGACCGATATGTTTTTTTCAGGGCCGACACTAATACCAATTATCAGTAATCAAGGACGGCAATAACCGATATTTGTAGCTGATATTTATTTTCACTGAAAGAGAAAATATTAAAATCAACATTTAAAACAAACAAACTCCAGCTCTTAAATTTGTTGAATTTTTAAGCATGTTTATTGAACAACTTTGAGAATTCATAAGATTTTTCTTTTTTTTTTATAAAAAGTTCAGGTATCTCAGGGGCAGTAGCATGTCTTTAAAAGTGAAATAAAATCTTAAACAAGTACATAGCACACTTTCTACAGTAAATAAAGTTTTCCAAAATGTCAAAATATCTTAATTTTCACTTATCTTAGTTTTCATTTCAAACAGAAAGAGGCATATTTTATAACGTTAACTGAAAATTGAAATAAATAGTTCCCTGAAGTTAACAATTTTTTTATATTGATCTATTATCGGCCGTATGATTCTTCAAAATGGCCGATGCCGATATTTGTATAATGCTGAATATTGGTGCAGATAATCGATCTATTTTTTTAAAAATTATTCTTATCATGTCCGTTTCTTAGCAGGAGTTTTCGCTTCTATGTCGTGAAAAGAACATTTGCTGCCGTGTGTAAATGCTACCCGCTTTAGTTTCAACAGCCTTAAAACATACTTTGCAGCGGACTGTTTGTTGCTCATTGTCCGACCTCACAAACCTGAACCAATTCCGAATGACTGACAAAAATATATTTCTGTTAAATTAGCTCCTGTCTGGTCGCTGCCCTCTCGTCGGTTTTAACAGTAGAAAACCAGCTCTTCAGCAACAACAACCACAAAATTGAAATGGCTTAATTACAGGCTGCATAACGCGTGCAAAATTCACTCACACCATCTCGACTTTTAGGACCAAAATATAAAAATGTGATCATTTAGAGGCAGTCTGGAGCCCTGATTTTAACGATGCATTACGAAGACAATTCATTGTTGAAAACTGCTGAAAGCGGCAGATTCAAAGGTCTGTCAAGTGGCAACAGGAAAGACACATTTTATAGGCCTCATTAGGATGACTCTCCTTCCTGGGGATCTAAGAGAATAGGCCTGTAAATATAATTCAACCAGTACAGTACATGTTAATGCTGCATCAAGCTAAAATCTCACCTGTCTTTAGTTTAGGTTCCTAATGTGGTAAGACAAATGCAGTGATAACTAGACTAAGTGCAATTTCTGGAGAAATGGCATGGGAATGCTGAAAGCTGAATGATAATATTTGAATGCATGTGGCATGCCGATGAAGTACATTGAGAGAGAAATTATGACCTCCTGGTTACTGGACAATGTACTTTAACAACTGTGCCACTGAGCAGCATCAGACACCTGATAATGATGTGTATGGAAGTGGGCGTGGAAAGTGGTACTTGTTGGAAAAAGTTCAATGTCTGTGTGTGTGTGTGTGTGTGTGTGTGTGCGTGCGTGTGAGAAAGAGAGAGACAGACAGAAAAAGAGAGAAAGAGACAGAGAGAGAAAATAAGGATCGTCCAGAAAAGCAAAAGCCATGTTTCAACAGAAAAATTGTCCAGATTTAATCATATTTAACCCAAACCTGTTCACTGAATTAGAAATACCGACAAATATAGAGTACTGCAGTTATAACATTCACATTTAATCATAGAGCAACACACACACACACACACGCACACACACACACACGCTCACGCACGCAGAAACTTAAAATGAACAACACTTTGCTTTCCACACTGCACTCTTGTGGCTGAAAGAGGACCTGAAAGTGTTTGCTGATGCCTGAATTTGATGTTTTTCTGTGCCCAGAAGGAGCAAAGAAAAACAAACTTTAAACGCAGCTCGACTACCTCCGAGTGAGATATTGAAATGTGCGCGCACACATCTCTCCCCCTCTCCCCCTCTCCCCCCCTTCTCTCTCTCTCTCTCTCTCGCTCTCTCTCCCTCCCCCCCCCCCCCCACTCCCAGTATAATCAGAAACTCCGCGGCAGAAGTTGGAGTAATGTATTCCAGACTCACGCTTGCTCTCACCACAGTTATACACACCGTGGACAGACAGCAGGGAACAGGCAAAAAAGATACAAGTCGAGATAGGTGATTCCCAGCTGTACAACACATCTTGTTAACCCAAAACATTCACATTTGCTACTGGCTGTGGCCCACATCAATTTTCAGCACGTTAACAGAAAGCAAAGTGTGGTGTCTGTGCTTGTGTGAGTGTTCTACAGACTAAAATTGAGTGTATATATTTGTGCTGAGTTGGAAGGAGGAGGAGCTTGACCACCAATATTTTGCTCAGCTGTCAGAGTGTTTAACTCTTCCTTCTCCACTTTCTGGAGCCTGACTTCATTAGTGACTTTGTACTGCAAATGTCGCGATGATAGGATACGTTTTTGAGTGAGCAGAAGCTATTACAGTATGGATGTAAGTAGTAAGAAAAAAAAAAAGTAATCTATTTATACACCATTTTAAAAACACTTCTCTTGGTATAAGAAAGCCTTGCAAGAATAAAAATTAGGTAAAAGTTTCACTAAATTATACTACATATCTTAATGCAGGTTATAGTTAGTCACCAAAATCTACTCTCACATACGTTTACACTGATAAAGTAGTAATTGAGGATAATGTGACAGAACATCTAGTGCTGTCACTATCAAAATATTTTTAGAATTTGATTCATTTTAATTTTGCATTAAAGTGTATTACAAAAGCATTTTTCCCTGATTACTGTTTATCAACCAGTGATTTGCGTATAATGTATAGTGATCCCCCCGCCCCCCAAAAAAACATGTTCCACTATGTTACCGGTTCTGTCATTGTTTTCAAATGTCTTATCTTGATTTAACACCGAAGATAATCATTATTTCATGATTTACTGTTGATATGCTGAAATGAGAGATTTTTACCATTTTAAATTTTTTTAAAAATTGTCTTTTGTCTTTGTCAAACGATTATTTGGTTATTAAAATAGTTGCTGATTAATTAAATAATCGATTACTTGTCGATTAATTGATTAATTTTGGCAGCTCTAATCAAATCTGACCACACCCTTACATTTGCTCTGGATGTTGTTCCAGTGTACAGGATAAACCGCAGACGTCACGTGAGTGTCGTACTGTATATCATCTTTGTCCTTCTTGAGCTCATTTAAATAAAGTGCATCACTTGTCCCTTTTTTGTTTGGGATGCCTATGTCATGATTTAAAGCATGTATCACACCAGTGCAGATGAACAGCAAATTTGTTTAGATTTTTCAAAAACAGTGTGTTGTAATATGTAGTGATTCAGATTTAAGCCACAGCGACAATATCTATTGCATTTTTTTTTAAATTATGTTCTTGCCTATCAATCCAAAGCACACGTGGAGATAATGTATCGTAAAATAATCTCATCCCGACTGCATTTTATGACCCCATGTAAATCATTTTTCTCTCTCCTCCCATTTGTACTTGGGTAGATCTCTTAACAGCTTTGAAATAATAAATGGTGGACTTTGAGAGGCATGATAAATTATGAGAGTCACCATAGGGACAATACAAATATTGTTTCATTACATCCATTTTATCACTCTTATATCTTTCAACGAGTCAAACCAGCCTCAAAGGGACCGATGGGCTGAACATTAGCACTTGCGTAATAAGTCTGTATGTAAAAACGAGGTCAGCACGAAAATTCACACCCCTGATAAACTGATTTCAAGTTTTTTTGTTTCGTTCTGGTGTCAGCTTGCAGCACAAGTTGTAACGCCTACTATTTATGGGCGGGGACTACTTGTTTCTGCTCGTCATTGAAGGGAGGACAGCAGCATTACCATTCTTTCCTGGCTTGCTTTGTCCACGTCTAGGTGTCTCCTAATGTCCAAAAACCGGCACCAAAATTCATATGCACAGGCTAGCCTTTCTCTTTTCCACTTCAACACAGGAATTTTTGACAAGTTGACACTGACATTAAAAGTGAGCTCCTATGAGGAAAAGCCATTACCACCTCCCCAAAATTTTAAAGTGTGCTGATTGTTTTTATATGTTTACAGGTTAAAGGTCTCATAGTATGCAAATGCACTTTAGTGGGGTTTTCAATCAATAATATGCATCCCGGCCTGTCTACAATCCAACCAGGTATGAAAAAAGTCAGTCCGCGACTTCTTAAGCTTTCTCCTCCTTTCTAAAATGTGTGCTTCAAATGGGCAGATTCAACTTCCGTGACTGAAATTCGAGAAGCTGGCTGCTTCTTTCTTTTTCTCCCCTTGCTCGCAAATGCTCCGTAAAGAGGGGAAACAATGATCAGGAAAAAGTGGTTGCTACCTTCGTCCCAAGTCTTTGAGAAGACAGTGGATTCATTTTATGTTTGAAGGGCGTGCGCAGACATCATTTCTCAAAGGACTGTTTTGTTAGTGAAAGCCTGTTCAGAGCGGGATTCGCAACACGTTTAAACATAATGGATCGGTCCAAACAGTGCGACACGACTGCAAACGGGAAAGTTGTAAGTTTAACATTTTTAATTTAGCCTTCCTTCCTATCCTTTCTAATAAGAGATGTGCACCTTCTACCATATTACTGGTGTATTTTTAGTGTCTAAAGTGGGAGCTACATTTGTCGTGTGAAGGTTGTTTGGTTACAAGAGGTCAGATATGATAAAGCAGACGGTGGTTGGATAATACTGAAGCGGTCGCCAGGGTTGGGGAATCCAGGTCCAGAAAGTAAAAACCCTGAAACAGTTTGGCTTTAGCTACAGGTGCTTTCACTCAACAGGTGGAGACGAGCTCATTTACCTCCCAGTTAATTAGAAACACCTGTAGCTAAAGCAATCTGTGGCAGGGTTTTTACTTTCTGGACCTGGATTCCACAACTCGGGATGCTGCGATCCAATATGTGGATCGGCCAGGACATTGGGGAAAAAAATGGATCTGGTATCTGTCAAAATAGTCCCGATCCAAAGAGGCTTATCTCCAGGGCGCGCGCACATTCACGTCTCCAATGACATGGTGAAACAGGGAATGGTGAGGTAATATTTCCCCTTAGCTACGTTGGCGCAGCCAATTTGTCTGTCAAAATTGCACTGGGGGAACATCGGAAGCCATTTGGCAGGAAGGGGACTGGTTGGTCTCTTTTTTTTTTTTTTGGAGAGCTCAGTATTGTTCGTTCGATTTGACATGTCATCATTGCTCTCCTTTATTTTTTTTTCATATATACTGTATATATATATTTTTTTTTGTGCGTGCGTGCGTGCGTGCGAGTGTGTTTGTATTCATTAGTTCACCTAAAACCTATTAAAAAAAATCCTATACCCTTCACCTAAACCAAACACTTCCGGCCAGAGTCGTGAGGTCGTCAGGAGACCCGAGGAAGGACCAAAGAAAAGAGAGGAAAGTGAAATCCAGCACCGACCAGACACCACCCACCAGGCCACTAGCCAGACTCCTTCACCAACCCCAGAGACATCTAAACTCCAACAAATCAGGGAGACCACAAGAGACCAAAGGAGAGACTGAGAAAAGGAAGGACTGGTTGGTCTCAACGACGGCCAAGCGGGGACATCGGCTCTTTTTCTCGCGAAAGTCCACCGCCGCCTCATCGGGGCCTGGCTCGCTGCTTCCGCGAGTGGCAAGCCGACAGGCTCTATGGAAGGACAGCCGTGTGGGAAGCGGCAACAGAGTTTGCCGAGGCGGGCGAGACAAAGAATAATGTAAATAATTATGCCTGTTGTAATAATAATAATAGAAAAAGAATAATGTAATTAATTATGCCTGTTGTAATGGCATTTTGTTAGTTCAAAGACAATTTAGTATGGATCGGATCGGTATCGGCAGATACTAAACCCAAGGAATCAGTATTGAATCGGTAATGAAAAAAGTGGATCAGAGCATCCCTATTCACAGCCCTGGGGGCTGCGCATTGTTTTGCCATAATACAATTCGCGGTGGTTAATTTGCCGTGACTGGCAACTCACCACCTTGCATGATTTTGTGATGCTAACCTACCGCTAAGTGGGCTTGACGAGACGGATTTCACGTTGTGACCGCACAGTAGCCTGAATGTGCACATTTGTGTTATTCATAACTGCTTGTAAATGTCTACAAGCATTCACGGCAAATCGGAGACATTCACAGCAAAATAACGCTCGCAGGAGAGTTGCCGGTTACAGCAAAAATAACCACTGCCAAAACAATCGAAAACTAACGCTACAACATAGTCTCTGTAGTAACGTTATGCTAATTTTTCTTACGGTAAAACGTTGTGCCCCTTTTCCACATATTAAAGTAGTTCTCAAATGTGTAAAAGACATGTCTGTCTGGCTCAAATTGGTATGGTTGTACCACACTGCTTCTGCTCGCCATGGCCGCCAAGTCGTTTTCATTCACAACATTAGCACATGTCTACCAGAGCCGAAATCACGGCCCCTTCGAAAGAGGAGGGTATGGCCTAGACGTGGCCTAGTGCAGCTAGTTACATAAAAGTGACACACCCCGAAAACAGGCTGTTTTGAATTTTTTATTTTTTTTGCTGATTTAGGGACAGCAAAATATTAGATCCAAAGTCAATTTTAACTAATGCAGGTCACAGACATGTCTTTTATACATTTGAAAATTATTTTCGTATGTGGAAAAGTTGAATAATATGAGACCTTTTAAGTGGATGTGCATATGAATTTTAGTAATGATTGGTCATAGTTTTCAGACATTTAGCTACACTAAAGCTTTCGCGGCCCCGCACGTGACTCAAGATTTTCTCTGGGCTGGCGCTTTATGCGTCATAACTCCACATGACAGTGGCTGGCCAATAACAATGTGTAGTGTGAGTCCTCCCAGCTGGAATGCAGGGTTTTTCTCAGATGACCAAAAATATAATGAGTGTGTTTTTAAGCACAATTCCGGTTCGCTGAGTGGAGCCTTTTTCGGTTTTCAACGCTTTGCGCATTCTTGGAAGACTCTTTATCAGCATTGGGCAACTCGGTCCTCGAGGGCCGAAGTCCTGCAGGTTTTGGAGGTTTGCCTCTTCCAACGCAAGCTGATTCCAATCAACAGATCAGCTGATCAGATACCACCTGTGTTATCTAAATTGTCTCTGGTTTCTTCTGCTGACTCCCACCAAGACATGGGGGGAGGAAAGGAGTGTGTGTCCTTATTGCAAAGGAAATAGAGGCGTTTCCAGAATAGTAAGTTATATACCGCTTTCTTCTAAACAAATTGATCACAGCTAGTTTCATTATCCTCATCAAAAAATACATAACATTTTTATAAACAAAAATTGGGTACAAATAATTCTGCCAAAATATATGATCAAAACAGACACAGGGTGGCCGATATCTAGCCGTCGCAAGTACCGTTACCTTACAATAAGGCCGGGTATCTATCGCTATCCCTAAAAAAAAACAAAAAAAAACACCTCTTTTAAAAGGCTCATACTTGGCTGTTTACTCAAGACGTATTACACGTATACACGTGTGGCTGTGGTAATTTGCCAAACTGGAAGAGGGTAAGCCACTGCATCCCTTACGGAAATGACATCAAGGCATTTTGTGCAAAAGGCCCATTGTCTCACTATTTGCCACCCTCTCATTGCTCTAAAAGAAAACATGGAATTAAATATTATATTTAGACTGAGGGGAGGAAAAACCTAAAATCCCACTGATCATTTTGAATGAAGCACATGTGACCTTGACTCTGTGGGAAAATCTGAAGTGGGAACTTTCTCCTGCTGCGCTCTCTCGCACTCTCTCTCTCTTCTACTCACCACTTCTTTAATTCTTCTTTCCTGTCTCACTTCCTCTGGCAATTTGTTTAGAGTAATCTTGAATATAAACATTAACTTTCCATTGGCCATACGACCAAGAAAGTACGTGTGGGAATGCATCTTAATCTCCTTAATGTAGCATCATGCCACGGCAATATGCCAGGCTCCGCCAGCATCACTAATGAGGTGCAGACGAGGCAACATGATTTTGATCACCAAAAGTCTTTATGCATTTGTATACATGACGGCAATAGAGAGCCCGAGGACACACAATTTGAGACATCTTGGATACATAATGTATCATGCAAGATGGTGGCATCTGGAGCTTCCTTATAGTCCCATGCAGCGAAAACTGTACCAAAGAACAATAGCCCTGCACAAGAAGTACAACAACTAGACCGAATAAAGCTAGAGATTTGTTTGTGGTACCGCATGGCACCATCTGTCAACCACCAAACTTGTTGTCTCCAATTAAAATCATCACAATACCGTTTTTTTTTTTTTTATCATTGTATCACTACATTTTTGGTTTGCACTATAAATACAATAAAATCAAAGTTACAGTGTCGTGGTTCATTCACCTGACTTCCAAGCAGGTTGCAGGGGTTAAGTTCTTACTTAGTAACAGTACTGACCGTGGATGTTTGTGCCTTATATGACTGGCAATCCAGGCAGGGTGTCGTGTGTTTGACTTTATGTCAGATTGATTTGACAACACGCCCAACAAGAATGAACAAGAATTGTGGAATAAAAGATGGATGGATAATTTTAGTGCCGCAAAGACACGTGATATGGAGATAGAAAGTACGACGACATATTAGGGCCACGTATATATAGGCTGGGGGCAATATTCCGAGAAAAAAACTCAGAAATTTGCGACTTTATAAAGTCGCAAATAAAGTGGCAGATTTGCAAGAAAAAAAACTCAGAAACTTAAGAGAAATACACGTAGCATAGCTATGGTCTAATGTGAGGATTTGTTGGTGGTTAATGGGACACTTTATAAAATGAAAACAAAAGGCAGGATGGAGACGGATTTATTTTTTAAACTTTACTCGTCACAGCAACTAGAGCGACAACACTTCCTGATCCCCTATCAGCTGACTAAACACTAACCAATCAGAAGCTAGCATACTTTAGGTATATGCAAGTAAATGACTAAGAGCAGCAGATTTGACACATCAACTTGGATACATTTGTAGAAAAAAAATACCAAAATGTATGAATGTGTAAATAATAATTCTGGAAACATAAATGTACAAGTAAATATTTATTTTAACAAATTAACTTAAATGCTTGATCCTCAGGGTGTGGACCTTCGCAAAGCGAGGAGTCTTTGTCGCTGGCAGTACCCGACGTTTCAAAGTGCTTAACATGATATGGTTAAAGCCATTAATATCTCCTTATTTGAAAACCCGACCGAAAAGTATTGGCACAAACATCCGAGTGGTACGCTACGTGTGTTTCTCGTAAGTTTTTTCTCGCAGATTTACCACTTTCTAAAGTCGTGAATTTGCAATTTCTAAAAAAAATACACATTTATACATGGCCCTAATATGCCGTCGTAAGAAAGACAGAAACACAACAGCGAAAAAGTTTCAAGACAAATATCAGGATTTTTTTTAAATTAACTTAAATTCAAATACTGATATGCTCTGTGTTAAGAAAAAACAAGCACAAAACGTCCCCACCCGTCTCCATTACATTATGCTTAATAATCACTTTGCGCCTCAATAAAGCCCCTGTCCCAGTGGACAGAATCTGGCCATCAACCAAAAACAATATGGCTGTACAGCTGAGCAATGTTAAGACGACACACCTAGTATCAGGGAACGTGGTTTGTTGTTGGGGGGGGAAGTCGTTGTCGACAGAGCAAGTGCCTAATGAAACATGCTAGCTGTGTGGAAAGTCATAATATCCTTGCTCTGGTTGTTTCTGCTCTTGTCTTTTTACCCGCTCAAACACATCCACGCATATACAGTATATTGTTGCACATGTTAAAAATGTAAATGAGAATCTTACTAGTCATTTATTATTTTTATTTTATTTTGTTGTTCTTTCTTTATTTGAATACGTTTTAGGACTTAGTGAGCTAACCTAAGACCTGAGGTATCATATTTTGTGCCATACCATGTGGAAATGTGTGTTGGTGTGACAATAACATTCTTTGAATCAAAAACTCAAAGACAATATTGCAAAAAATATTTGCCTTTTCATGTCACTTTTGTAAAACTGTCAAAAGTGAGATATGTGAGCCTGTGAGAGGAGACTCCAGGATTAACCCCAAGACTGCAAATGAAAATGTACGAATATCTCAAGTGCACCTACTTCCAACAATAACAAAACACACTCAAGCCAACTAAATGTCGACATTAGCCTGTCATTCTTTTTTCATCTCTTTCATAGCATTCCTGTCTCAGTCTCCTCCACCATCAATAATCCCCAACTTTTCATCTTTCACTTTTTTGACAGCATAATAATTAAATTTGTTTGTTTGCTAAATATCACTCAATCATTGCTATTATAAGACATGTCTTAAATACAATTTTCAAAAAAAGGAGTGGTGGCATGCAAGGACTAAAAAAAGAAAGAGCCAAGAAAAGTAGAAAAGTAGTCGAAAAAATGTATGTCATAGATGGCAGTGCGGTGCTGTGCGGTAGTGATGTCAGAGTAAAAGAATGCAAACCATGCGGGCTGCAAATATGAGTGAGGAAAGCAAGACAAAAATGGTGAGTAAAGAAGAAAGAAAGCGAATGCAAGGCAGGAAATGAGAGACTAATTGTGAAAGCGGTCAGACAAGGAGGAATTTGAATTTCAAAAGAGGCTGAGTGTGTGTGTCTGTGTTGTGACTTCTGACATAACCGCCAATTATGACAACTCTGGCACAAATATATTTTTACACAAGGGGATTACCCAAAGTCAAGCTGGTCCTGCTTAATATGCCTCCCTCCCACATGTTTCAAAATAGATCACCAGTGTGCGCGTGTGTCTTTCTGTCAGCCAGACCGTCGACAAAACTACGCCTTAAATGAAATTAAGGGAGGCTGGACGACACTTTCATACACTCGCTTTTCCACTGGGGCAGCAGTTTGGTCATGCATGGTATTTCCTCCAACAACACAGTAAGACATATCTCTAGGCTAAATTGAGTGTTTTGAATCTTACAGAGATGTCTGTTTGGATTAGAGTCTGTTGGTTGTGTCAATCCATAACTCTGCCTCAAGTCTTTTTTTCCTCTTACTGGGCCATTCGAAAACTGTAACTGAATTTCCATCAAGGCAAATTCATTTTGTTCATTGAAATGTTTGCTTGGCATCATCATCATGTTGGAAGTTGGAACATAAAATGCGCCTGTGTTGGGGCAAATTTGCCTGATATTTCAACATCTATCCATCTAGTTTAACTAAACCCAAATTATAACTAAAGAAAAAATATGCTGCTGCTACCACTTTACATGACACGATAGCTAATTGGGTCACTCTGGCTCTGCTGGCTATTGATGCTTTTTAGCTGTCAAAAATACTGTCGGACTATTTCTAATAGCTAATCAGCTAAGGTTCCAAATTGCGTCCACAAAAAATGCCTCAGTATCTTCAAATAACTTATTTATGTAACAGTAACATTAATAAAGGTAATTAGAGAAGATTGGTCATTTCGAAACTGTGTATCAAACTTGTAGCCCTTAGCATTCATCTCTACCCAAGAAATAGCTCTCAGCTTCACAAAGTTTGGTGACACATTGACCTGTGATGCAAGTGCATCTACCGGACATGTTTATGCCTTTTTTTTTCCATTAGAAAAGCACAACATGTGCATCGATTCGAGTGCCATTCGCTGAAGGTAAAAAAAAAATGGCGAGTGGAGATTTTTGGTGTGAGTTCGTGCTCTGTCTCTTACGTGCTTGTAATTGTGGCACAAATTTCACACCACACTGTAGCCTCTGCCTACACACACACACACATACCCATACTGCTGGGGTCAGGGTTTGAGTTTTTTGCTAGCAAACATTTTATATAACACATTTTGTATTGATATTCATCTATAATACATACTGACATTGAATTATTCCCAAGCCCTAATAGAATGATTTTTTTTTTTTTAAAGTCTGCATGCAAAGCCGACTCGTGTGTCCTGAATCCATGCAAGGCACAATGAAATCTCAAGACTATCTGAAAACATTCTGAAATGTTCTTCCCAGTGTCATGTTCACAGCCAGGTCCTCCCCAACAGGATGATGGCATTGGACTGATTGAACATCTGACGACAACATTCAACCAGGAGAAGACACAAGTCAGACCTGAGAAGTTTGTTCATAAGGAATGGGCCAAAATACCTATTAAAAGGTGCACAATTAAGTCTCCTTGAGAGTTACAGAAATCTTCTGATTGCAGAGACTGTCTCAAAAGGTTGTGCAACAAAATATTGAGTTGGGGTTCTGGGATTGAAAAAAAAAAAAGAAGTATTTATTCTTGCTTTGATTTAGACTTGGCTAAAGCCCAGAATAGGTTAGTTGTAAGCAAATTGTATGTTTTGAGTTATAAGTAATACTGGAAAATTGACAAATTCCCACCCACCGTCCCAGGTAAGAGAGGCACAGTGTGAGAAAAAAAGACACACACAAACAGGCTAATCCAGTCATAGGGCAGGTGGTAACTTGTTCAAAAGGAACTCAAAACACGGAACATTCAACCTGTCCATCCCCCTTACAAAGTCTTTTGCTACTCGTGCAACCCAGTCGGTTCCTTGCCTCATCTTCCAACCATCCTGTTCCTTGACCGCATCCTCTCTCTCTCTTTCTTCATCATATGCCTACAGTATTATTCTGCTCCATCCTCTTCTCCCTCCCTTATGGGACAAACACCATCTTGGTCTTATTTATACCAAGAAGTCCATATATGGGGAGGTTTGTCTGCAAAAACAAAGCAGGCTGTCTACCGGCAACACAGCTGTGGTATGATAAAAAAATAATAATAATAAGTGGACCCCCTTGATAACTACAGACCAATTAGCAGCTGACATTTACATTGATAATAGCCAACTACTTTTACACACAGATATATTCTTCTTTGCAGTGCGTCTGTGCCTTGCACGTGTCCTGTATACTTATTACTCATGACATAATATGATAGATTTCAATCCATTCATTTGGTTATTAGCCGAGTTTACATGGAGCCATGTAACCGAACCTCCAAATAGAATGAAAATGCTTCATATAAAACACCTCTATCGGAATGAAAAGGCTGAATCCGAATGGAATTTCATTCAGAATCACAGGGTTAGTATATTCCTTTCGTCAATCCGAACGAGCGTCATGTAAATACTCCAATCGGAATGCCGAGGCTGCGTCCGGTATGCGCATGCTCTGTCTTGACGTAAACGTAACATCGGCGTTTCCGTACGTAAAAATGGTGGCGTCTTGCCAAGAGCTCGTCTGCGAGGAAAGAACTTATTTGAAAGTACTTGGAACTCGATTTCATCCAGATGCTGCTTCAATAAAAGTGTTAAAGCTATAACACATACTGTGCTAAATGACGCATTAACTCCATCTTGATAAATCATGTGATTGATGTCCGAGCGTCTGACGGCTTTTTGAACAATACTGTATAGTTACAGTTGAGCCCCGCTATTTAGGGCTGGCCTGTAAATCTGTGTATAAATGACACCAATTGTTTTCAAGTTATATACCATGATTTTACCGGTCTGGCCCACTTGGTGAAATATTTCCCTCCATGTGGCGCCTGAGCTAATATGAGTTTGACACCCCTGGTATATACTAGGTAGGTTTTACACTACGCAACATCGCAACACAGCCAGAAAGAGCAGAAGCAATGAAATGCCTCTGTGATTGACAGTGAAATAAGTGAATCACCGATCTTGAAATATAAAAACTCCACCGCCGCATGTTTTTTTATTCCATTGTTCTGAACTGACTTTACAGAACGATCACCAGCGACTTAGTTAAAAACAACTAGCATTGTGAGTGGCGTCACTCTGCGGTTCCCTTCCCCAACCAACTCAGTCACACAGTCGTGTACCCTCGTTAGAAGCTCTACCTGCTAACAAGCTGCACATCACGGCAGGTAATAGCGAAGTTGAATTAGAGTAAATAAACACATTTAATGATTTGGTCAGAATGACCAGCAGCCGCCACTGCCATGCGTGGACTTGTTATTTGCTGGGTGGTCTATAGGGGATACTTTTTCGCGTCAGCAGACGATGTTAAATGCTGGTCCCAGTTCCGATCGATTATTGAGACTCCATTCCCAACCATGTGACTTAATGACTTCAGGAAATGCGGGTGACAGGATGAGACCAGTTGATAGGCCCAAACCTAGGCCACTTTCTGGGACACAAACATGCCCACACCTTTGACACCAATAAGCACATAAAGACCAGCATGCACCGTCCAGTCTAGTTTCTCCCAGGATGCTTATCTTGTTTATCAAATGTACTTGAATAAATTTTCGTTTTTATATTGGCATGTTTCCTTTTTGTTTGTTTGTTTGTTTGGTTCAACCCCGCCTGGTCTTCTCAATCTCTCTCGCCACGTCCAAGGCCACACCTGTTCAAATTGTTCTGACATTATCAAAGGACTCTGGAAGGTCTCAGTTAAAGGTTAACGGAAAAAGAACGCAGTGAGAAAAACTTTATAAGGGCACTGGTTTCCTGTTCGTCACCTTAGCAAAGGCTATGAATGCCTTTTAGGTGGACAAGGCATGTGTCTAAAATGATCTAAAAAGTACATAAACTATGTTTTCTGTTGTAATTTACTTTTTTTTTTTTAAGTAGCAAGTGCTTAATAAAAAACGCCTTCCGGGTGAAGTGTGTATGGTGCAACTACATCTTTTAACCTGTGAGCACATAACACCTGAGTGAATGATTGACAAGCATGCTAACAAAGCATTGTGTGTGTGTGTGTGTGTGTGGAAAAACTCAAGAGCTTATTTCCATTGCTAATTGGATCGGACTTGCAAAAGTTGACTTTAGTCATTGCAAGTGAAAAATTAACTCCGTAAGGTGTGCATAAAACTGTGCTAAATTGGCAATCTGCTGCATGATTTATGTTCCCAAATAGTGGCCTCCACGCTAATAGATACCACATCCCTAAATAATAAGATATGACCTCCACTTTTTAAAAAAAATAAAAAATAAAAACTTCCAGAAGATAGCTCAATTTTTCCCGTCAGACAAAATAAGTGTTGCCACTGGGTAGCTGTAATTACTTTTACTATGACATCTGACGTGCCCATATGTCATGGAAGATGTCATTCGCATAGCACACAGTGCCTGTACAGCACATGGCATCTATCTGTGAAGCTAAATATGCAAAAGTGTCTACAGGGAAAGTGCTGCTGTATGCAACACACTGCATTCCGGCGCAAAATCTACAAAACCTTTCACAGTCCCCAAATAGGCTAAGAAGATACAAGATATTTTACAATAAGAGAAGATTGAAGATAAAATCAATACGCACGCTGACAAGGAAAGAGCACATTTTGCTAAATGAGTAGAAGGAAAATCACCAAGTAGTTGGACAGAAATCTTTTGAAGTACCGGTAGATTTATGCCATGTGGGACAAACATAAGTCGTGTCCACAAATGTGAAAAATGTTAAGTTAAAAGTATGTACAAAGAAAGATCTACCCACTAATAAATGCTATCTTTCTTAATTCAATATGTCCTAATAATGAGTGACGTTTGACGATTTCTGCTTGAGTAGGAAAGTCCACCATTTCTTCCAACCAAAACAAACACTTTATTCTGTGTTCTATCAACACACTGAGGTTTTGGTGTCTTATTGCAGAGGTTGGTGGTTGGGTGTGTCAACACCAATGGCACTGACAGCATGGCAAGACAGTCTACATACATAGAATAATTGCAGGTACGAGTAGCAAAGATCAGCATGTTATAACCATGTCATAATTACAAGGATTCTCATGGATGAGCTGATCACAACACAGACACTTTGGATAGACAGCATAAATTGTTATTTAATGCCACATTTACAGGTGGAAAATCTATTTTGAGCTGTTATACATATTATGAGATCAGTGGGATTTTTTATTTTTATTTTTTAGACCACCTACCTTCTTACATGTGTGGGCAGCGAACCAAAGTATAAGGTTAATCGTATTTCAAATAAATATGAGTCACTGGCAGGTGGTGCATGAGGTAAGCAAGTCGGCCTCCTAAATTTTTAAGGTGGGACAAAATATCAATATTGTGATCTATCATTATTGTTTTTACAGTACAGTATCTATAAATTAGGGCCCGATCAATATGCATTTTTTTAGACCGATGCCGATACCGATTTTTGGCAGAAAAAAATACCCATTATCGATTAAAATCTGCCGATTATTTTAAAAAAATGCATAAAATCCTCCCTTTGCTTTTAGCATTAGCGCTAGGCTAGCTATGTTTTTAAAATGAAGCATGTTTTGAATTTAAATATACAGTGGATATAATCTGCCGATCAAAGGGTTGGGCCCTACTGTAAATTATTTACAATATCTTATTTTTAGTTACTTTGCCATTGCCAAATTGTTAAATAATGAAATAGTTCTATAATAAGATTAAAAATATATATTTAAAAAAGTTTAATTCCAGATGGCACCAAGCCAATTTAACATAAATTGTGGCCTCTTTAACCAACTTTAAAGAGAGAAAAACAGAGACAGACTTCCCAGATTCAAATGGAAATGAGGCGGTGTAGATCTGGACTCATTTCTAGGGTGGTTTCCAAACCCACAGCAGTTAGCTTAGCGCTGCAATACATTTATCAATCTATAATTTATTCCCAGCAGGGCAGAGTTCACTGCACCATTGCGCTAGTTTAAGGATGTGAGGAAAGAATTGACTCGATGCTCCACAGGCTAAATCTTACCAATCTCACTATCTTACATACACACAAACAATATCAAACACACACAAACTGTCACACGCGCACACACCCACACAACTGAGTGAAGCACATTTAATGTTTTGTCTGACTTGCCATTTTTTTCCCCAACTGGACGAGACCCTTCTCTTGTCTGCAGTCATGTTGCTCCATCATCCAAACACTTCAACTTTTTTGCATGCTGCTGCTCACAGACTTGCCTAAGCAAGAGTAGTTCTGTACTTGAGATCATGCAGTCAAACTTTCCATATGGAGTGGAACATATCATTTAGTGTAAATGCCATAAGCATACATCGTGTAGGCGGCTGTTACATTCTAACTTATTGGTCGTATTCATGGTTTAGTGTACTATCTGCGCTTCTGCTATCAGAGGAAAAGATCCAAAAGCACTCCTTAGTTCTCAGTGTTTGAGTAGTTAGCATTGCATTGGTGTTTAAATTCTGATATAGGTACAAGACCACTGCCATAGGAACAGAACTCAGTCATAAACCGAGGACCCCAATGCAAGTCTTAAGTTAACTTTTTTTCTTTTATTAGAAATTTAAATTCACAAGATTTCAACCTGAACCTAATAAGATTAGCAATTGTAAACCGTCTACGTGTTCGATGAGCAAAAGGATAGAAAGATTATTTTCTAGGGGGTGTGGGTTTACTCATCTACAGCATGTTGAGTACGTCCACACAACTTTTATTATCCTCTAAAAAACACACACCAAAATTAGTACTATTTAAGTCGTTACACAACATCTTCAGGAGAAATATCTCTCAGGTTACACAAAACTTGATAACATCAGCATATTGCGCCAGACTGCAGTTCAGCGGTCATCAAAAGATTCTGGCCGCATGCTCTGCTGTTACTTCTTCTGACACTTATTCCAAAAGAAGGAACAGCCTCAACAATAGAGAAGGATGTTAGAATAAAAGAAGGACATAGGCAGGAAGTTGTATGAAGTAAGCAGAAAACTGAAAGAAAAAACATACATTAAATACGAATAAAAAATATAAAATAAAAGGCATGCTAAAAAGCACTAATGAAAAACAATTTGGTTCTTCTGTTTAATCCTTGGCACGTACCCGTTAGCCACAACAAGGAGATAAAATAGAAATAAAGAAAAAATAAATAACAAAATAAAAATAAAACAACAAAATAAGGAGATATCGCAGCATGAAAATGGACGGCTACAGCAAAGTGGAGACTGTGGAGAATACTACTGCAGCGTTCAGAGCTCGGACACAGCAACAGGGTACACACTAGATAGATGATTTGGGGATGTGGGAGGAAGCCAGAATACCAGGGGAAAAAACTCAAGCAAATACAGGGAGAACTCACAAAGCCCATACAGGACTCGAGACTCAAACACAGAACCTCTCGACTGTGAGGCAATATGCTTCAGAACAGGAAACCATGACTTTTAAAATCCTCAACTGCGGCAATGATCAATCAGTTTGGGACCAGCTTTGCTTTACACAAGAAAAGAACGGGGAGTCCCCAGGATAAAACTCATGCAGTTTAGTTCATGAGGTGGCAATGTAAACTGAATTTAATCATTAATTGACATGAGCTAATGCAATAGTAAAGTCATAATTACGTAAATATTTGCATGGAAAAACACTTCTAGGTCATTATGAAACAATCAATCGTGGTAAACTGATTTTTTGGGGTGGGGTGGGGGGGGATAATAATGAGACTGGTGTCACCGCTTCAGCAGCCACCTGAAACTTAACTCTTTTACTGCCAAAAACGTTAAATAACGTTGAGTAAAAACCTACGGAGGGCCGCCAAGGACGTTAAAAGACGTTCTCCAATTATTTTTTTTTTGGGGGGGAAACGGGTGGAGGAAAGCCTTGGCCAGCTGTGGTAAAAGTTTCAAGCAGATCTAGTTAGCCTAATGACTATTTTTTGGCCCCTAGATGGCAGCGATGACTCTCTTTTGACAAGATTGGGTAAGCGTCAGAAGAAGACGTGAGGCAGAGCTAGAGGGGACAATGGCTGGGGATGGGAAGCGAAAATGGCGACCGGTTGCAAGCAGCTCACGCTTGAGCATTTTTTTCAAAGACGAAAAGCATCGACCAGTGCTAAAGAGCACATTGATGACGACAATGATCATCATCGATGATGATGATGGTGACTCCGAGGTTGGAAGCGTTGACGCAGCAGTAGAAGACGTGAGGCGGAGCTAGATGGTTGAGGAAGCGAACAATGGCGACCGGTTGCAAGCAGCTCATTGACCAATGCTAAAGAGCACAGTGATGACGACGATGATGATGATGATGGTGGCTCCAAGGTTGACGCCGAAGTTGGAAGCGTTGTCGCCGAAGTTGGAAGCGTTGACGCGGTGGCTATGACCACATCATAAAGCCTCACCGGCTAGCGATGCTAACACCGGAAAACGCGGAGCACAACCGAGCACGCTCAGGCGGACGTTCAATCGGACGATGAAGAGTACCCCGAGTCCAATGCATATTCATCGGAGGAGTGGGTACAGTCTGCTACTTGCTATTCCCCGGAAAAAAAGTCTGTTAAGAAAGTGTAACGTCTGCACGCGAAAGGGGCAATCGCAGTGAAACGAATCTGTTGTGCAAATCCTATCCCGTCTCCTTGCACGCATGGGAGCGTTACAAAAAGAAAAACTGTATTTGAAACATCCACATAATTGTAAATAGTACCACAGTTGCACACATTTGTAAATAGTTTGCGAAATTGTTTTGTCAAATTGTTACTGTTGAATGGAAATAAACGTATTTTGCAATCTAAAAACACTTTTTCATTGTTGGTGGTAGTGTTTTACAGAAGTAAAGCACTATTTAGGTGTTTGTGGCATCATGGACAAAAAGAAGTGTAGAATTCACTAGAGTGCATGAAATAACATCGTTTCACAAAAAGCTTGTTTTCTCCGTTTTTTTGTTTCAAAACAGAGCATTTCGGTGAAACTAACCATTTTCTATTGTTGATTACTGAAAAACGGAATAAGGTAGAAACAAACTTTTTTTTCTGATGAAAGATGAGAGTTCAATCTTTCATTTGGTAGTATGTGTGTTTCCATAGTCCAAACACAACATTTTCTGTGGATCTTGAAATATCAGTCAAAATGCTTAAATCGGCTGGCACTGGCGACATCCCGTTTCTGAAAACGTCGGGCAGTCAAAGAGTTAACTTTGAATGTAATTCTAGCAGAAGTATTTTCATTGCAAAACAGAACATGTAAAATCAACCGAAAGTAACTAACTGCAATAATGAGAGATAGTTTGTCGGTTCGTAAGGCAGCTACAGAAAATGTTGTAGCTTGTTTATAAACTTATTGGATGCCGTCAACCATTTCCCCGGACATTTTTATTGTGCTTGCACTGGAACACAGTACATAACTAGCTTACTATGCAGAAGTAGGCCGACATCTGGGCTAAGCCACAACTTTGTTACAGAGCAAAAATATCACCAAAAACCAGTGCATTGAGATTGTAAAACAAAAAAGCCCCAAGAGGCAATGGAAAGTGGGGGAGCAGTGCAATGGAAAAAAATCCTCACCAGAGGGGGGAAAGTTTTGGAAAATGACAAATTTTGTTCAAACAGCTGCTGACCTTGATGTCTTTTCAGATCAAAAACGTCATCATTCTGCCCGTGCCACGCAGCCCTGCTTCAGCACCTTTCATCCGCAAACAGGGATTGTCATTTAAAGAGGATTAAATCACATTTACAGCCGAATGCCTGTCATCTTAGTTCCAGGTGGCAGCTGCAGACAGGCTCTCATCTCAATGCAAGAAGTCCTGCCCTCCACATGACCTTGAGGCAACAGGTCAGCTGTTCCAAGCAGATTGAGCAGAGAGGAATATTCTCCCACCCATGCTGGCACTTTTCTTCACACTTCTAATTTTGTATTGCAACTTTAGCCACGGCAAAAGTTTGGCGACGCAAAAGCTTGGTTGAAGGGACAACTAGTTTTGTGGGGCTGTTTTGGCAGCTTTATGACCGGCAGTAACTGTTCCTTGTCTCACTTAAAGAGACGCCACAATGTAATAAATACTGTAGAACAGTGTTTTGCCACAAAAAAAATCATTTCCAGACTCTTTTTGTCACATTACCCAAAATTGTAAATAGGTGAGTTTTTCTGCAACACACACTAATCTGCAAATACTGGTAAGTGCACAGTAAATTTGACTTTATTTAGAGCGGGACCAAACAGACTCAGTTTTAGAGTAATATTTACACTCGGAAGAGAGTAAAAAAAAAATTTTTTGAAAATAAATGAATAAAAGCCACTCAAGGGTTGAGGAAAGAACTCACGACCTTCAGCTTGGGAGACAGCCGATCTACTCCCTTGAGCTCCCTAGCTCCTGCTGTGTGTGAGTATATTGCTCAGGTCAGATGGATTCTTCGTAACTCCAAGAACAAAAAATATGTTTTTGGTCTCATTTTGGATATAAGCAAATAGTAGGAGTTGCAGTCTGCTCTAGTGTGGCAGTTTCTCAAGTTGAAGATTGTGAGTTAGTTCCTCAACCCTTGAGTGACTTTTATTTCATTTATTTATTTTCAATTCTTTATTTTACTCTCTTCCCAGTGCAAACATTAGTCTAAATAGAGTCAAATTTACTCTACAGATTTTTACTGTGTGAATTTGAGAATTGTAAAGTAACATACATCTCACAGACATACAATATTATTACGCAGGTTGCAGATTTTTCTTTTTCATTCAGTGCCATGGGTCTGGCAGACACTTTGCTATTTTTTTTATTTTTTATTCTCACCCACTGTGAAACTTTTTCAGGAAAATCCAGCCTCAATGTGTGATGTCTGTTAGCAAATATATTCTTGCTTTAATAAAGAAATGCATGCCCACAAAAAGAAAATGTGAGGTTTGCTGCTTTTAAACAGCCTCAATGTGTCTCTGACTGGCTCTATAAAAAAGACAACTAAAGACTGCATGCCACACTGAAATGGCATTCCCTGAAGGGGCACCCTCCATTCTGAACTCAAGTATGTTTATTCTATATTTCTAACAGTCCATGTCTGCAAAACCGTGCTGGTCTTAATCCTTTAATTAGACACAACTCCACCAGTAATCTGTCATCTGGGTAGTTGAACAAAGATTTTCTGAGTCACTTGGCGATGAATGACACCGTATGAAGTCACAGTTAATCAGCAAGACGTTATGAATGAACGTCTGAATAAAATCACAGGAATTCAATGTTGCTGTCATGGGTTCGACGTCGAACTAAAATCAATCGAACTGATTAGGATTTACATACAAGATCGTTGTCCACGAACTTTGTTAAGAGTTCAAGTGCTGTAATATAAATGGCGTTCGGCACGTTCCCACCCGTTCATTCAGCCTACACACACAAGCACGACGCAATGTCAGAAATAACTCGAAGCAGCTTCCAAAATGCCACAAACGTGTACTTGAAGTGGCAACTCCTTTTCCCAACGAATCAGGAAACGTTGGCGAAAGTTCACATTTAACATAACGCAGCGACCGTGCGTGCAGTTCATGCTAACTCGAGTCGTGTGCCACGCGTGGGCAGGACGTACCTCAAAAAGTCGAGGTCAAATGAGGTGACGTTTTTGTCGGCTTCCTCGGAGCAGAAGAGCTGACAAAGTCGATCCAGTTCGGCGAGAATATGTCGCTGCGGTGCCTGGTGTCTGTCAGTGCTGCCGGCTGCTTCCTCCTGACCCTCCCACCGCTCCCACACCCATTCCCACCCTCGGCTACACACGCGGGACTCTGCGACAGCGCCACGCTCACCCTCTCTAGCACATACACGCCCTCACATAAAGTCGCATAAATATCTCAGAGGTGTTGCGATAAATTGTGCCATGAAGAACAAAAAACATGACGATTGTGTCATAACTTCCCCAAAAGCCTCAGTGGGAGTGGTGTGGAAATGACACCCTTCCTTTTCTCTCACTAAAGGGCTGCAAACCTACACCCAAAACCAGGAACATCGGCCAGAACCCATTACGGCGGCTGATGTGTTTGCGGTTTATTTTTAGCGAACCCCGTACTATGTCGTCATTGTTGAAGTACACTCAAGCAGTCAACTGAGGCTGAGAGCCTTTCAACGATAGTACTAGACTACTGCTGTCCTGCAGTTGCGTTCAAGTTCACGCGTACATTACTTTAGAACCGCCTTACTGCAAATTAACTGCGATTCCCAACAAAATATGAATCTATAGTTAAAAGAAGAAGAAGAAAGCGTTTAATGATGACCTTAAAACCAAAAGTCGGAATTGTTGTGACAAAGGATGGGTATAAATAATGACATTTACCAAGCAGATACTACTAGCATGAATAGCATCTGAATAGTAAGGACTACCTACCATGAGAATCCAAAACAATCTATTTTTGCGACATTGTGTGCAAAAATATCTGGACTAGCAGTGGTTAGCTTCTCTTTACTAGACATGTACAGTAGGGAAATTAAGAATGCTTGTATGCAGTGTTAGTAACTGGTAAGTAACCAAGTGCATATGCCGTACTTTCCTACTGTTGATTTTCAGGTATATTTACTTTTTTTGACAATTTTGACAATTTTCTTCCCTACGGTGAAAATCCGCTACTTGCGGGGGTTAGAGAGCTGTGTGAATAGCAAAAATCCAGTAGTAATTGAGACCTTCTTCATAAAAAAGGTATTGTAACTCTATATAGGTGCCACAAGATTCAACAAAAATGTGTTAAATGACTATTTTTGTCAACTCACTTTAACAGTTACTTGACATCTAGATGGCTGGCGACAAAGTGATGCTGCTTGGCCCTGAGCAGAAAATAATAGTGGCGAAAGAGAACCCCCCCAAATAATGCAACTTCTGGTTCAGGTTCAAACATACGATCATACGCCTCACAATACCATTTAAATATGTCACACCAAAAGTTATAAAGTTTTGGGCATGCCCAAAAGAGGTGAGTCAAAGAGCCCTCTGCAGAGTTACATCGATCACATAAAGGAGAAATAGAAGGGAAATTTCTGTTACATTAAATTTTTGAATAATGAAGCCTGTGGATAACCTTAAATTGAATTAAATGATGCCTTGCATTATTAGAACATAATTGAATTGGGGGCCCCCAAGGCACTAGGGGGCCCCCAAGCTCTATGCCTTACCTGAAGATGATAAAAATGTCCTGTCTTTATCTGTCTCTAATATTTGTTTATTATATGCCCTTTATGCTTAAAAAAATAAACATAGGATATAAATAAAATAAACTGTGATGATAAGCAGTGGCTGGTGTTTTTGTGTCACACAGCTGGTGACGTAGAGCCTCTACGGCACTAACTGTGTGAGAGAGCTACCCATCTACCTTTCTTGTTAACGACAGTACTTACCAAAACACACACTGTAATAGCATCAAAAAGAAGTTATCTCAGCGGTGTGAAAAAACGCAAGAAAAATAAAGCTGAAGGAAAAAAACGGTCAAAGTACAAAGGTTGGGACTTGTTGGTGATGGATAGTTGAAGGCAAAACTCGATTTTATTTTAGTTTTAGCAAGTTTGTTTAATTGTTTTGCTAGCCAGCTCGCTAGCCTCAGGCATTTATTTATAGATGTTAACCTTCCCTTGGCCAGCCCCTAGTTTAACTAGTATAATATGTAAATTATTGTAGAAAATGCTTAAAAGTGACAAATTTGTAATTGGGTACAAGCTTTTAAAAATACATATATATATATTTATATATATATATATATAATGCAATATATTTTTGATATAAAAATTGATTAATTTTAATATTCTGTATTGCATTGTAGTGCAATATTACTGTAATAAAAAAAATAGGAATATTCACTCATGGTCTATTTGCTTGATAACCTAAGGAGCTATTTTAAGTTGGTTTGTTTTCCTTGTTGCACTTTAAAATTGAGTTTGTTTTGTTGTGTTTTATTTCAATTAAACATTTGTCTGAATACTCAAAAGCTGTTTTATTTATTGATGTAAAAATGACTGTCAATTTAAGATGTTTAATTTTAACTGTAGTCTCTTTTGCTAATAAAGTCTAATATATTGTGGTATTTTAAGAGACTATCTATTCTAAAGGGATAGGAATCTCTTCATTGTTGTTAGGCAAACTAGAGGCCCCCAAACAGCATCTTGCCTAGGGCCCCCATGAAGCTATAAACGGCCCTGACCACTTATTCCTCATTAGGGTCGCGGGGGTGCTGGAGCCTATCCCAGCTAGCTTCAGGCAGTAGGCGGGGTGCATTCTGAATTTTTTGCCAGCCCACCGCCAGCTCATCCCAAACATCATTCCGAAATTGAATATACAGTTCCTTCTCCTATTTTTTTCTCACCTTTTCTTCATTTTTTTCTCAGCATTTTTCAATACAGTTGTAGTACAACCCACTTGTTCAGAAAATATATTAACAAAGGCAGAGATCAATTTTTTAGAGTCAGGTGGACCCAGCAAAAGCTGATAAATGAGTTTTTCCTCTTGAAGGGACTCAAAGTTGTGTATACACTGCCGAATATAATCCTAATCTGGATAGAAGTGTCTGGCAGTCTACAATACTTAGTTCTTAATTTCTAACCATATTTTCAGGGAATTCCGAACTATTAGAATGCTCACTTTTGCATTCTCAGGAGAAATATAGATAAAGAAAAAAGGAGTGCTGGGAGAGACGTATTATTGACACCACTCTTTTCAATGGCTACCCATGGGGGAGTTTGTTTTTCATTTGATTGTTTCATATTTTTCTCATACTTTTTCAGACAGGTAGTGATTTTCATACATACATTGTCTTTACTATAATTATGACATAAATACTGCAGTAGTTAACCGCTTATTCTGACATGGGTACAAATTTGGGTTATGTCATTGCTGTAGGATGAGAATTTTGTAAGAACCCCTGTAGCCATTTAAACAGTAGCCCACTTTGCAGCCTGTACATCCATCCATCATCTATCGCTTATCCAGGGTTGGGTCGCCGGGTCAGCAGCTTTAGCAGGGAAGCCCAGACTTTCCTTTCCCCAGCGACTTCAACCAGCTCTTCCGGCAACAACCCAAGGCATTCCCAAGCCAGCCAAGAGACAGTCTCTCCAGCGTGTCCTGGGTCGTCCCCAGGGTCTCCTGCAGGTGGGATATGCCCGGAACACCTCTCCAGGGAGGCATCCAAACCAGATGCCCGAGCCACTTTAACTGGTTCCTCACAATGCGGAGGTGCAGCAGCTCGACTCTGAGTCCCTCCCGGATGACCGAGCTTCTCACCCTATCTCTAAGGGAGAGCCCGGACACCCTGCAGAGGAAACTCATTTCGGCCGGTTGTATCTGGAATCTTGTTCTTTCGGTCACAACCCACAGCTCGTGACCATAGGTGAGGCTAGGAACGTAAATTGAGAGCTTTGCCTTTCGACTCAGCTCCTTCTTCACCACAACAGACCGATACAGAGTCCGCATCACTGCAGACGCTGCACCGATCCGCCTGTCGATCTCCCGCTCCAACCTACCCTCACTCATGAAGATACTTGAACTCCTCCACTTTGGGCAGGATCTCATCCCCGACCCGGAGAGGCCACTCCACCCTTTTCCGACTGAGGACCATGGTCTCGGATTTAGAGGTGCTGATTTTCATCCCAACCACTTCACACTCAGCTGCGAACCGCTCCAGTGAGAGTTGGAGATCAGGGCTTGATGAAGCCAACAGCACCACATCATCTGCAAAAAGCAGAGATGCAATGTTGAGGCCACCAAATCGGACCCCTTCAACGCCTCGGCTGTGCCTGGAAATTCTGTTCCATAAAAGTTATGAACAGAATCGGTGGCAAAAGGGCAACCCTGGCGCAGTCCAACCCTCACTGGAAACGAATCCCACTTACTGCCGGCAATGCGGACCAAACTCTGACACCGGTCGTACAGGGACCGAACAGCCCATATCAGGGGGCTCCGAACTCCCAAAGCAACCCCCACAGGACTCTCCGAGGGACCCGGTCGAACGCCTTCTCCAAGTCCACAAAGCACATGTAGACTGGTTGTGTGACTGCCATGCACCCTCGAAGGACCCTGCCGAGGGTGTAGAGCTGGTCCATTGTTCCACGGCCAGGACGAAAACCACACTGCTCCTCCTGAATCCGAGATTCGACTTCCCGGCGGACCCTCCTCTCCAGCACCCCTGAATAGACCTTAGCAGGGAGGCCTGAGGACTGTGATCCCTCTATAGTTGGAACACATCCTCCGGCCCCCCTTTTTAACCACCCCGGTCTGCCAATCCAGAGGTACTGTCCCCGATGTCCATGCGATGTTGTAGAGGCGTGTCAACCACGACAGCCCCACAACATCCAGAACCTTTAGAAACTCCGGCGGATCTCATCCGCCCCGCGGCCTTCCCACCGAGAAGCTTTCCAACCACCTCCGTGACTTCGACCCCAGAGATAGGACAGCCCACCTCAGTCCCCAGACTCTGCTTCCTCAAAGGAAGATGTGTTGGTGGAATTGAGGAGGTCTTCGAAGTATTCTCCCCACTGACTCACGACGTCCCGAGTCAAGGTCAGCAGCACCCCATCTCCACTATACAGCGTTAATGGTGCACTGCTTTCCTCTCCTGAGATGCCGAATGGTGGACCAGAATTTCCTCAAAGCCGTCCGGAAGTCGTTTTCCATGACTTCGCCGAACTGCTTCCATGTCCGAGTATTTTTCCTCAGCCACCACCGAAGCCGCGTTCCACTTGGTCAGCTGCCTCCGGAGTTCCACAGGCCAAAAAGGCTCGATTGGACTCTTTTTTTCAGCTTGACGGCATCCCTTTTCGCAGCCTGTACAATGGACTTATTTTACATTACAGTAATGTATGAGTAATATTTACCAGGATATTACAGTGCAGTTATCCACATGTCACATGATATAATACCCAGCTTCGTCACAGATCCACTCTAGCGTGCTACGCTATCAAAATAGCTCCCCTGAAAAGTAGCAAGGTCATCACTTCCCTTTCCTGAGTACAAAACATGAATTATGTTATGATGTGGTGATAATATGATGATTCCAAATAGCAGCTTGTCTTTTTTCAATAGCATGATTGTGAATTCAACTTCAGTCCAGCATTTCAAGTATGTGCCGATAATGTAACCAGTGTCCTACCCTGTGAAGGTGACCTCAATCGGTCAGATAGCAATCGATCATTACCAGTGCTGGACTGTAATGCACTATCATTGCCAGAGGGGGGAGTGATTGATTCAGCATGAAATAAGTGAAGCTTTCCCACACGCACGCACACACACGCACTCTTTGCACACACATTCAGATATACAGTGTATGACCCAGGAGGAATGCAGAGGGGGGGGAAAAGAGGCAATGTACTGGAATTTCTTTGTCGTTTCCTCCCATCCGAGCTCCAGTACATTCCACACCTCCCCAATTGTCTCTAAACAGCTCCCATGAATACGCTTCATTAAGCACACATTCCTACACTGTACATCTAAATTAATCCTCCCACTGGGGGATGATTTTAAAAACCCACTCCCCTCATTCCTTAGATACTGTAAATAGATGTTAGACATCAACTGTCTTTTTTTGTGTGTGCTGTCCTCCCAAATGTGCCAAAGAGCTTACTATATTTACTGTCTTCAAGCCAAAATCTATGGACTGTTGTAGCTCTCATTTCACTCATGCATGGGAATGGTATGATAAAAGTAATTTATAAGAAATGCATACGGTCTGGAAACTCTCTCCTTTTTTTTTTTTTTTTGCTCTACTGTCAGAGATTGTATGCCTCCCCGTGTATTGATTCATTCTTAACATGGATGTTCATGTTATGTGCAGCATGCTATTGACTCTCACAAGAGACACACTGGCCAAAAGGCTCGTTCAAAACTCACAGAAATTTCTGTCCAGCAAAAAAAGCTTGAGAAATTACATCAGGCTCTTGATAAGCAGAAGATGCTAGTGGATTTCTAAGTGTGAAAAAAATAACCGTACATATTTTTTTTCTTATATTAGACAAAATGTCACATCCCGGAAGGTCACCACAAAAAGTTCACTTGTTCATTGAAAGCTCTTTTTGAGGAGTTTGTTTAATGCAGTTGTCGCGGTGAAGATTTCATGCTTGTTTAAAATTGGGAAGGGTGAACACATTTCTTATTTCTCAGCAGTCTATCGCAAATAAAAGAGGACCAGGGTGAGAGTGGGGCAACTGACATCAAGCCACAATGCACTGCCATCCATCCATCCATCCATCCATCCATCCATCCATCCATCCATCCATCCATCATTGCTTTTTTCTTTTGGGAGGGTGGGGGGTATTGGGGTGATTTGTATGTAAAAACAAATAAACAGTTGGGTCAATATACTATTGTGGGTCAAAAATACTTTGGGTCGTATTGTATAAAACAACCCAGAACATTGGGTCAGATCATCTATTTGGGTCAATTTGACCCAAGTTTGGTCAATTTTTTTTTTGTCATTTTCTATAAAACGACCCAGAAAGTTGGGTCAGATTTTCTACTTGGATTAATTTGACCCAACTAGGGATGGTCGATACTGTCATTTTATTTATATATATATATAAATAGTAGTATCGACCATCTCTATCTATGTTGCACTCATGTTCTTTACATTTTAAGCAAACTTGCAGGATTTTGACCTGCATGCATTAACATGGCATTGTTCGGTGAAATTAAATTACACCTTTTTTGCCACTCCTCTTAGGAACAACATCATTATTTTTTCCAAGGTTGTTGGCTTTTAAATCCAAGTAATAACAAGTAGCTCTAGTGTTGACGTTGTTGCAGTTAGTGAATTTGTCAACAGTGTGTGGCAGGACTTAGCGCTGCAAGAATTTCCCGAGGAACTCAGTGTAACCTTGGCCCTGTCATCATTCATTTGCACCCACTTAGCTGCACAAAAGTGAGCGGAATGAAGGCTGAGAGGAAAACTGTGACACGAGAGCCGGCCTCAGATCTGACCGGGGAGTGTGAACTGACCTTGCAGTTGTGGCAGTAGTTTTCCCCATTTTTCCTCGGAGGGAGAATGATTTCCCCCGTCGGGATGAGCTGGATCCTGAGTTCCATCATTGCGCCTTGTGGTCTTTGCTTCTGCGTCGCCGATGTGTCCTTGACAAGGAAAATTATAATTCCCAGGACTCAAGTCTCCAAATCTTCGACTCAAGCAGAGATGCTATCAGATGACCATCGTAATGAAACGGCTGAAGAACAACACTGGAGATGTGTCAACCTGCCTCATGCAAGAATGAAAACATTTGATTCAAGACCGAATCTCAAGGGCAATAGAAATGAGTGTGTGCAAAGTGTGAGTGCCAATGCAGAGATTTGGGGCTGGCTTGTTACCTTCTGCAGAGTGGAGAGCCTCACTGAGGCCAGCTTCCCTTCGCCAGCAGACAGAGAATGTGAGCACTCGGGCTGAGGGAGCATAGGGAGGATGTGGAGCTGGGCCGCCCTGGCTCAAGATGAATGTCACATGCAGAGGATGTGATTCTTACTGGACTTTGAGTGTGTATGGGAAGATAAGTTCACGCATTGAAGAAATACGTTTGAGACACTGCAGGAATCGAGCATTATCGGTGGCAGGAAAAAATATGAGGCCAGAATAGCAGGCAAGGGAATTCATCCTATTTCCTCTTGGCTCCTTTCGGATAATTGATAGGACTGCTCTCACACACGCATACGTCACGGAACACTTACTCAGTCTACTGGGCGGGTATTGGGAATGTCTGGGGCAGGATGCTAGTTCAGGAGGAAACCCTGTCCTAATACCAGTTTGTAAAGGACGCGTGCTCTCATAGCAGTTTGCTTCCTGAGCCTGACAATGAGTCTTACAAAGGCCTTGACACTGACATGCACACATCAGTGATATGAAAGTAGCTTTGGGGCGGGTCGCGGGCGTTGGGTTACTACCGGCATACGTCTACGAGAATATAAACAGATTGACGCTTTTAAATAAACATCACCAAAGTTGAACTTCCTGAGTCGTCTGCTTTCCAGCAATTTGTTGTGTGTTGCGTCCACCAACGATGTATCCTCATTAGCACATTTACACAAAATATGAGTATCATATGTCATAAATTCCGTATTTCATTAACTAGTGGCCCTGACCTAATGAGCACCGTTCCTCGATTAATCACATCTGATAACATACAAAGTAATTAAAAGTAATCAATTACATTGCTTAAATATTATGGTACTTGGATTACATTACAAACTAATTTTATAAACAGTCAACTTGTAGCTGTAATGGAATATATTTTTAAAGTAATCCTCCCAAACTTGATACCAAAGCAGTGTACGCAGTTATACATACACATACTGCATACTCAAATTGTCTTCACTATAAATGTACGTTACTTATTTCTTCTTTCCCAGATGGCTTGTCACCTAACTGTTCAGCTACATGGCAAAAAAAAGAAGAAGAAAAAAAAGCTATGCTAAAAATAAGCAAAGATTAGACAAATGTTCCTATTTTAAGTCTGTCAATGGGCTCAGCAAAATTTTCTTGGCAGGAGTTCTTAAAACTAGTATGTAAACCTAGCCCCTTTAAAACAGTAACAGGTGTCATGAGGGACGTGACGCACGTGAGTAATTGAGGGATGGTGGATGCAAATGCAGGACGTGACTAGACTGGTCGCCATGACTGGACAGGACGTGACTAGACTGGTCGCTACTAGTTTAGACTGATGGCTAATTGGCGACAACTTGGCTGTGACGATGGCTACTTGGCTGTGACGAAGACTACTTGGCTGTGACGAAGACTACTTGGCTGTGACGAAGACTACTTGGCTGTGACGAAGACTACTTGGCTGTGACGAAGACTACTTGGCTGTGACGAAGACTACTTGGCTGTGACGAAGACTTCTTGGCTGTGACGAAGACTTCTTGGCTGTGACGAACCCCCACACATAATGTAGACAATGCACCCACACTGACTGGACAAACCCCACAAACGAAATACACCTCTGCTAATTACTTGACAAGACACACCTGGGGAAGACACAAGCGGCTGAGGGCACTGATAGGTTGACACACAAGGGAAGGGAAGACACACAGGCGGACATGGTTACACATAACGAGACGGGGGGAAGGGGGGAGACAAGGAACACGAAACAAAAGACTGAACAGAGAGACAAAAAGGAACATGAACACCCAAAGATTATGTTTTTTTTCTTAATTTGAGAATTGACAACTTAATTGGGAAATTCATATAGCAAATAATGTTTAGCTTTGGACATATTTTCTTGTGCAGAACATTAGGTTCCAAACCTTAATGCTGAGAGTCAACCAGGGAAGTTTTGAGTGCCATTTTCATCATCTTGGCATGACCCAACCTGGGATTGAATCCACAACCTCCTAGTCACAGGGTAGACACTCTACCACGAAGCCGGTGATGGATTTTAGTGATATGTATTTACAAGTAATGCAGTTCTGATTCAACAGCCATTTGATTGTTGCATGACTGTGTTAACAATGTGAAATGTGCTTGAAAACAAAAACAGCTCTCTTCAAACTTTAAATGGATGTTATTCCCTAATTTCTCATTTGAGAAGTTGTGTAATTGATTTTCTTTTTAAAATAAGAAAAAAAAGCATTGCTCTTCTGCTGGTCATTTTGTGCAAACTATTATTTGAGCTTCTTATGGGCCATTTGTTTCTTAATATTAGCTGAAATGTCTTATTAAGATAAAGTAAGATATTTTTCCTTAATTTTATACATACAGTATATATTTTATACAAAACTTATTTTTCAAGATTATTTTTCTTGTAGTTCCCCTTTCTGCCACAACCCCCTCTCTCTCTCTCTCTCTCTCTCTCTCTCTCTCTATCTCTCTCTGTCGATTCTTGAAGTGCTACTGGCAGACTATTCTGTAGAAAGATGAAACGTACACATTGCGATCTGTGGGTGTGAAAAAATAGGTAGAGCGCACCAGCATCAAAATCTCATTCTGACTGTGAAATATTGTTTTGCAGCATTGTTTGGGACTGCTTTGCTACATTAGGGCTTAGACAGATTGCCATCCTCAACGGAAATATTAATTCCCAAATTTCCATCTGTATCCCAATAGAAACTTGCCCAAGCATGGAACAAAGTTTGTTATGCTCCCTCTATTCTCATTTGTATTTTATTGAGATGGATATTTAGCGGGATTGCAGTCAAACTGAACAAAGTTTGACAGGGGACAGTTTGAGAGAAAACATTAACAGCATAAAAACTGTGTACTGTATATAACAAAAATAGCATTTCTTAGGAATCGGATTTTATCCACACTTGGGCTGGGAGGAGGAGACTCATTGAGTTGCAAATAGGACAGTATGGGACAGGACAAGACAGGAGAGGGATGTTGAGTCATGCAGTGTGGTGGGCGTGGCTACGCACGCCAAACAAACACCCCTGAAAAGAGTGCAAATGAGACGGCAGTGACAAAAAGCAAGTGACGCGTGTGCCTACAGAGACAGCTCAACACTTGCTACACACGCACATTTAGCACAAGTGTCCGGAATGTAACCAGTGTGTCTGACAACAAAAGACAGAGTTACATTGAAGAAAGTCTCTTTAGTGGCAGTTTGTATGGACTCCGGAGAATGTGAAAGTCACTCTTTTCCATCCTTGGTTTGGTCATCATAAGACTCTGATACAAAGTAGACTAACGTATCTGCTCTTTTCAACTGAAACTTTGCACATTTCCAGCACACAACTTCTATTTCCAGATGTAGAAATGTGTTATGCAACTGCAATTGCACTACGCTGCATGCTGCTGCTGGTGAGGGGAAATAACACTTACACACATCCTTCGACCTCTGACCCTGACTGGAGGCATTCCTGACAGCTTGACATCAACAGGAAACCTGTGGCCTTCGCGCGCACACACAAACACGCGCGCGCACGCACACAAACGGTACGCTGCCTTGAAGCAGACGTGTGTCAATGTTCAGGTTCATTTTTAAATAGAACTGGTCTGAGGTGATTGACTTCCAATAAAAACACTCGTTGCAAAAAAAAAAAAAAGAGCACGAGTAAATTCAAGTACATTTCCACAAAATTCAACTAACTGTTGCATATTGTCACCTGTAAAAAACACCAATGAAAAGCGAAATCATAATCATGTTAGTTAAATAGAACTGGTCTGAGGTGATTGACTTCCAATAAAAACACTCGTTGCAAAAAAAAAAAAGAGCACGAGTAAATTCAAGTACATTTCCACAAAATTCAACTAACTGTTGCATATTGTCACCTGTAAAAAACACCAATGAAAAGCGAAATCATAATCATGTTAGTTAGCTAGTCTAAAATAGACCATGTTACTGGCAGTGTTTTGTTATCGTTGCTATTTTTAAGTTAGGTAGGAATGCTATCGATCCAGTGGCAAATCTATATTAGGGGCAGAGTAGTGCCCGATATGATCCAGCAGGAGGTGCTGTTTTCCCCAAAATATATATTTTTACACATTTACTAAATTCATTACATAATTTAGTGGAATCTATTCACCATCCACCAATCCATCGTCCTGGCAGTGCTGGTTTTGGAATAATCTCAACAGCACTCTTTCATGGATCTTTGGGATGAGTGTTAGCTGGGTTGGGGTTAGTTTAACCCCAAAAAAACAAATTCAATGTTTAGGAGTGGCATAGTCCAAGTCTGGACTTGAATCCGATTGTAATGTTGTGGCACGACCTTAAAAAGGCCGTTCATGCTAGAAAATCACGAGTTTCTACATGGCCCAACCAGTAATTAGGTTTAGGGATCAATTACTTTTTCACAAAGAGCCAGATAGCTTTAAAGTGCTCCCCCTCACCATTTATACCACCTTTTATAAACTGCATTTTATCTTCACTTGTTTTTCCCTCTCATTTCCAATTATTTGATGGTTTTAAACATTAAAAAAAGGAAAACTATGCAAAAAAAGAGTAAGAATAACAAGAGGGCAGCACTGTATTATTATTATCATTATTATATCCGACACAGAGAGCTTTGTTCCAATGGCCTGATGGAATGATGATCTGGAAGGCAGGAAAGGTTGGTGGTGATCCAGTGCATTCTGTTCTGTACATTTGCAATTGAGTCCTTGTAATCAGATGCCACATGCACACTCAGCTCTTTGGCAAGAGCTGGGGCAGAGAAAATCTCACAAATGTCACCTGAAAAAAACCTTGGCTATTTATATTGACTGTATCTGCAGCAGAGGAAGTTCATAATATTTCATGACGTTTTGTTTCTTCAGTTATACACTTGAACAAGACTTGTCAAGCATGCTGCAACAATTTCCACAGGAAGTCGATGAGGGCCCGAGGACGTCGATTAGATCACTTAAAGCAACAATACACCCTCCGGAGGGAAATGAATGTAAAGTCGTCATGCTTATGTTTTGACCTCACTCAACCCCAAGCTACTGTAGCATAAAGGACACTGCACAGTAGTGGGGATGGTCTGAGTTATTGTCCAGTCAAGATTAGGTGAACCTTGCTGCCCTCTTCAGGCTTCACGTTACTACAAGCAGTGCACTGAAAAAAAAGGGGGGGGGCAGCATATGTTACCATGGTAACCTGACCATCAACACGTCTCCCGTAGGCCTGAGTGGACAAGTCCAAATGATGCTCACACTACATTATCAGGGACACATGCACAATCTAATTGTATCCGAGTCAGAAACAACTATCTAGCTGTTGATCAACCAACTTATTGAGTGATCTTCTTGCTATGTGCCAACTTTACCGATTTGTCCAGCAATTGATCCCTCTTCCGACCATCACGGTTCAGCTTTCGAAAACAGATGAGCTGTGATTGGTTGTTACCTGAGCAACTATGATTTCTCATCTTCAGTCGACAGCAAGTGGCAAAATGGCCGCCTCCTGAGATGGATAAAATGGTTGGATTTTGCAGCGTAACTCATATTTCACAAACACAACATTAATCAGAATACCGTGTTTAGATTAGTGTGTCTGCATCAACCATATTATAGTAAATAATTATATTGTTGTTTTGTTTTTTTTAACATAAAAAAACAGGCTCATCCTCAACACAGGCGACCCTGGTTCAATTAAATTCCTTGCAGGTCATTCACTCCCTTTACCGCGCTTAGTCCCACTTTCTGTCTATACTGTAGCTTTCTTATTAATGAAAAAAAAAGTCTTTACAATTTCAACCAAAAAAACTATTGCCTATTGGCC
Organism: Vanacampus margaritifer; assembly: GCF_051991255.1. Lineage (NCBI taxonomy): Eukaryota > Metazoa > Chordata > Actinopteri > Syngnathiformes > Syngnathidae > Vanacampus > Vanacampus margaritifer. The sequence goes on along the minus strand of NC_135436.1, from coordinate 9,196,501 downwards.
TGTCTTCCTCTCCAACTGTACAAAACTGCCTGAAAATAGTGAAACATGGCAGTTTTTTTTGTTGCATGAATTGTTTTTAAGTAGTTATGTGGCTTAATATTCACTTGGGAAAGACGGATCTAACACTATCACGTACACAATGAAAAAAATCATTTCTAAAATGCCATTCTGACAAGAACAAAACAGAATGCTCTCTTTAATTTAGATTGTTTAATGTTAATTCCATGCCGTGTTTCAGTAAGAACAATACAGATTTCCTGTCTGTGGCTCCAGCCAGATATCCAGTAGTACAAATCAACTCCAAGTTACACATGATGCAGCAAAACAAGAAGAGAAGCAAAATAACTTGCAGTGAAATACGCTCTCAACCAAAAGGAGCTTTAGTACAAAGTTGGGGAAAGCTGCAGAAAAGAATACTAGCTAGCAAAAACAATCATCTTTTTTTGGACTCTATTAATGAGCGGGGCCAAACTAATACTTGCCCTTAATTCAAACAGCAAGCGATAAATGCAACCTTCAGGCATATGTGCATTCTTACAGTATTGAGCACAAAGTAAAGTCCAACATAAAACAGAAGAGGGGGAAAAAAAGACTACGGTGTAAAAGCACTTCTTTGCCCCACTTGGATATCGCAAACATTGCCAACGTCCTCTGAAATACCAACATAAAAAAAAGACACTTGCAGCTCTCCAAAGTGCCCATTAAAAAGTTAACATTGATTCACTAAAAACAAAGATAAAATAGCTCCCATTAACTAATAGTCAACATTTTCAGTAATAAAAGTTAATTTCTGTAATTACATTAAGAAAGATTCTCAATACATCCAGCAACTGATAAAAATATTGAGGAAAAGCAAAAAGAAACAAACAAAGAAAACAAAGATAACATTTCAAAACCGCTTGTACCAGGAAGAAAATAACAAAACAAAAAAACAAAACCCAGGGGCTTTTCTTTGTCTCTCTAACATTGTATTTCCTGACTGAATGAAGTGGTAGTGGTGTATGGGCTAATATATAATAAAATTAAAAAAAGAAAAGAAAAGATAACCAAAATGATCAACTTCAGGCCCTGTTGGGTCCTGGAGTAGCAGAGGGTGGAGAGAAGAGTGGGAAGGGAAAGGAGGAAGAGGGAAGACAAACCAGGAAGTGAAGGAGTGTGATGAGTGGGTTGAGTTTTGGGGGTCACAAGTTGTTGGCTGATAGTGGCAAAGCTTTCTTTAAGTCTGTGCTTCATCCTCCACGTCTTGCAGTGTTTCTGTGGTCTGTTCTTCTCCTGCAACAGCAGACACAATAGTACTGTCAGTGACAAACAACTTTACACCACTAACAAACAATGTTGCATCCACCTTTACAACCAAGTGGACTCGCCAAAGTCAAGCAGTTCAAACGCTTGAATGGTTCCACTAAGATTTCCAGGTAAAATACACCAAGTGTTTTTATGGGGTACACACATCCAATAATACAGCTAAATTTGACCATATGACTTCTTTTTGCGTCAAGCCAGCAAAGGCTTTTCAGAATTATTCAGTGGACTGACCAGGCAAAAGCCGGAACTTTTTGGAATGTGTGTACGGTCCATTACATTGGATGTCAAACTAACAGCATTTGATAAACACTCCAACAAAGTGATTACTTTGTCATGGTCTGGGGCTGTTTTTCTACTCCCGGACACGGACGACTTGCTGTGAAAGGAACAATAACAATTCTTGTCTACCAGAAAACCAAAACACCAGCAAATCGACATCGGAATAGGCCTAACAAGCCCGCTGTGCAATCCAAATTAGATGCTGTGGTATGACTGTAAACTGGCAGTTGGGTGGCACAATCAGTAAATATGTTCAGGGCCAGATATGTTGGGATTGAGTGAACAAGTCCAAATGATGGACTTGGACTCCCCCCCAAACCCCTTCAGACCCGTAGATGGTCCCAGTGGAAATGACATGAAATTCCCATGCCTAAGCCAATAAAATGAATAATTTGGATGATGTCAACACTTCGGGTTCATGATTGGATCTTGACTAACCAATCACAATCGCAATTTTCATGATGTTCATGTTAAAAATGTTGCATATAAGCTTGGTAAGTTTACAACACATTACAGTCATATTATCCTCATGTCCACTATAACAACTAAAAACATGAGATAACACAAAAAAGAAAAATATTTTTTGCCCAACAGAAAAAATACAGTTCTGAAGGGGTTAATTAATGGAGAAAATTTTATATTTGCTTAGGTTGTCTTTGTGATATTATTTTTTTTTTTGATTAACTGAAACATTAGCATGCTTGAATACACAACAAGTTAGAAGAAAAACAAAATGAGAAAGGTGAAAATACTTTTTTTTACGGCTCTCTATGTGCCCTGTGACTGACTGGCAATAAGTTGAGGATGTAGTCAGCGTTTGCAGTATGGAAAATGGATGGCTGGAAATTTTGTTGTGAAATCTGAAAAACTCGGGTGTCACAGGTAGGTCGGGTGGATTGTGTGCGACTTTGTAATTTCGTCCGTAATTTCATCCAAATGACTTTTTTCTTTTTCTCCTGAAAATATCTACAAAGGTGAAATGTGGTGTGTGTTTCACTCACAAGTGATCCAGTGTGCCAACAATAATAATAATAATAATAATAAGACAGACATGAAGTAGTGCACCGAGTGAGTGTTCCTTCCTAAAATCTAGTGAGTAACATGCAGGTATGACTACTGTAGGTGCGAGTGTGATTGGAAATGACAACAGCCACACACACATCCAGCATGGCTAAGGTGGGCAACACTTACAAAGAGAGTTAACATGGCAAATGAACACTTAAATTTCTCCTTTAGGACTCTACAAAAAGAGGGGGATTGAGAAAGACAAGATGGTGAGGCACTGCCAAGTCATAAACAGAGGAAAGAAAGAATGGACTATCTGCCACGGAGGAGGCGGGACTTGCGACTTCCGGGTTTTCACCCATCAACTTTATTTCTGTTTCCGGTTTGCAACGTGTGGGCCACATCCAAATACTTGCGCGTTCCCGTCGACGGGTGCGAGCGAGGCTGCGAGTGTTTAGTGTCTGTCTCAGTGTCCGAAGCATTTCAGATAGCCGTGACGCCACGCCATGAATCGATTATTTTAGATACAGTGGAACCTCGGAGTTTGAACGGGAACTCAACCAAACAATCTGTGTTAAAAAAAAAATGCCTCTGAGCAACCCACCCAAGCAAAGCAAGCTAAGCTGAACATACCTTGAAAACGGGTAACAGAGTAAAGTCGGGCGAAATCGAACAATGCTGACGTTGCGGTAGTACTCCATACTCGCGAGTGCATTTTGATTTTTCCACAACAATTTTCTTCACCATGGGCCCAAAGAAAGACAACAGTGCCAGTGGCAGCAAAGAAAAACATAGTGCTACAAACCACAGTAAAATTAGGAAGGAGATTATCGCGACTACTTCTGTAAATACTGGCACGAGGACCCCCTCCCTTAGCTGTTCAACAACGTTCCTGACGTTAAACAACGCACACAAGCATCGCTTAGTAGTCTAACAATATCCCCAATGTAAAATTCACAAACTCAGCACCAAACTAAAGCTAGCATTAACATAGCATTTATCAACCACTGATGCCAACACTCCACAACAAAAAAAGTAAAGATTTTTTTATGTTTTAAATACGGTACAGGGTGTAAATGTAAAAAAACAAATAAAAATTAAAATTGGAATTTTCTGTTTTTGGAGATTGGGAACAAATTAATTGCGTTTACATTATTTCCTATGGGAATTTTTTTTCCCGGAGGTTGAACAATTCGGACTTTGAACACTTTGCAGGAACGAATTATGTTCAAACTCTGAGGTACCACTGCATATCTTTTTCCCATAAATGCTTACGAAATTTTTAAAGGCTGAATTTTTTTTGTACCTTACTGTTTTCTTGAAATGTACTTTTCATGTGAATTTAAAAGTATTTTCTTACATTTATGAAATACCTGACTTATTTCACTGACAAGTCAGAATCGTTTTAATTTATATTTACAATTATTTTAGTTAGATTATTACAATATTTTCATCTCATCTTTGCTGATGTCAATGTTTGTGCAACACATAAATGATTATAACACGTTACTTTCATGAATAAACAAAATCATTTAGCCAGATACTGCCTCTGCAAAATTTACTTTGGAATGTAACATTTGTGTAGTTTTTAATCATGTCCTTGACAGCCAAAACAACAGTTTAACGCCAGTGAAGTGAGCCTTTCACCTTCATATGTAGTAAAAAATTTGTTGGGGGCCATGCATGCAGGGTCTTACAACGACAATCCAATTCTTGCCTGCCACTGCCCTCCCGAAGAGGTAAGCGATTGTCTTTATTTATGTATTTATTTTTTGTTTGTTTGGCACTACCCCGACTGCCGACGAGAAAAAATGCTAAAATGGCGTTGCCAATGTTGTTCGGACATGTCTTGCTTACCCCTGATTTTCAATTTTTTTGCCTTTAATGCAGGTGTGACATGTATGACAATTTATCTGTAGGGCCTTTTCTGAATGAAGGAAACAGGCTTATAAGCGGGAAGGATATAATAATTGAAAGAATTGAGGTATAGCGAGTGTTGTTGGTTGTGCTCAAGAATTTCCGAGTAGAATTGCAAATCACTAAACACACATAAAAAGATATTAAAATTTACCCCTATTTGTAATATCTTTTTTCCATGATTAAATTTACAGGTATATTACTTTTACTTCATCTTTTATTCCAGCAAAATAGAATACATTCCTAAATTAGAATGTAATGTGCAACGATGGTGTTTCAATTAAGTGAATTTAAGCTATTGACAAAAACTGCAAAAATTTGACTTGGGGCTCAGGGGATATTCCAAGTCGCTCCCATTTTTGGCACAAAATCCTTGTCAATGAATTGCTGGCGTCATACATGTAGGAATGTTTTTCCAGTTGAACATCAATGCTTTAACGTGAGCTCTTTTCACAAGGTGCTAACAAGCAAGCAGGCAGCATGTCCCCCCCCCCTAATCTATCAGCATCAATTTCTGAAAACAGATTGAGGCAAATTATAGTGACAACATGCATCTCACCTTCTCCCTGCATATCTGAAGTCCATAATGTCAGGTTGTCACGTAACAACTGCATGATCAGTGTGGAGTCTTTGTAGCTATCTTCACTCAGCGTGTCCAGTTCTGCAATTGCGTCATCAAACGCAGCCTTTGCCAACCTGAGCAAAAATGCAGAACTTTTGTTATCTCAATTTATGATCTTTGCCCACAAATATGAAACAATTTCTCATTCTAGTCCAATTTGACTTGAATTGATTTCATGCCAATTGATGAACTAGCAAGGCAATATTAAAACACTGGACAGCCACAAGAAAAACCTGCAAGCGCGATCCGGTGAGTTGAGGATCTCGTAGTAGAAGACGGAGAAGTTGAGCGCGAGACCAAGGCGAATGGGGTGCGTGGGTGGCAGCGCTTGCGTGGCAAGATCAGTAGCGGTTTTGTAGGCCACCAAGCTCTGCTCTGCTGCCTCCTTTCTGCCGTTGCCTGTAGCAAACTCTGCCAGGTACCTGTGGTAGTCGCCCTTCCTGAAATCGGACATCAAGAAATGTGTCCGTCATGCTTGTAGTCACACCTATAAGTGATTCCGGAGATTGTGCTACAACAAATTTGATTGACAAAATGTGGACATATAAAACCCCTAAAATGTCATTCTCTTTAACAGTTAAGACCACACACACACACACACGCATTTACATTTTATTGTAGAAGACTTTGGACTCTCCAGCAGCAGCGGAGGGGAGTAGGTGCTTTTCCAATGCCTCCAGAATGTCACCACAGATTGACTTAAGCTCATCTTCAACCTGCCACACAAAGCACAATCATACACAAATGTATCATTTAATCCTCAATTTAGTTGAACCATCAATCAGCCTGTGTTTTTTTTTTGTTTGTCATTCTAAAAATGTCAATGTCTTATTGGTTAAAGTGTAAGTGTTCTAGCAGGATCACCCAATAAAGTATTGCCTGCAATCCAACAGCCCCTCCCCTCTCTATGACACACTCTGGCCTCTCCCTGAGTAATAGGCAGCTCTTATTTCCTTTCATAAAGGCAAGCGAGTGGACAAGTTGCCAGCTATGACTCAGATGTAGTCTGTTCAGTAGCAGCTCGTAGTGTGTATTATTAATAGGAGCTGGTGATCTCACATCAGTACATAACCAGACATTTTGAATTGTGAAGCACGTTTGCAACAACAGGACAAATTAAGAGAGAAGTTTAGGGGCTGTTAATAATGTAAAGTTTTGTTTTTACCGTTTTCCTGTATTCCCGGACCATCTTCAATTTCTCTTCTTCACCCTTGCTCTCATCTCTCTGTTCAATGCTGCTGATTATCCTCCAGGAAGCTCTCCTAGCGCCAATCACATTCTTGTAAGCCACTGATAGTAGGTTCCTCTCCTCCACTGTGAGCTCCACATCCATGCCAGCCACATTCTTCATAAACACCACCATCTCTGTTGACAAGACACAAGCAACACTCATTTCAACACATTTGTTCAGTTGTTGAGAATTCTGTGTCTCATGTCCATGTTTTAATGCCCGAGCCACCCTCTCAGTGTGGATGAGCTCCCCTCAGTTGATTTTCCTCACATGGTTTCTCTGTGCCCCACCATGTCATTTTAGTGCTACTATGTGAGAGAGGACCATTAGAACTAAATATCTACATACTACTATTTCACTACTGGTTGAAAACACATGTGATTATCAATCAATCCCAATAAATAATGTGATTTGGGTCAAGCAGTTATATTTGAAGTAAGACAAAGGTTTGCACAATCATACCACATCACCACCACTACATACTGATGGTTTTGATGTGCCAAAACAGACTTGCATTTCATTAGCCTGTACTAAAGTGAAATTTTACACAAGCCACAACAATTTTAATAACTTACAGAGCCTTTCAAGGAACAGATACAAGTCCAATCTGGTAATAATGCAGCTTCACCATGGTAAAAAAAAAAAAAAAGGGGGGGGGGGGGGTCTATACATTTTACGACTACAAAATTAAATACATGTTGGCATTTCTTCTAATTTAGGGGCAAAAAAAGATTGACTCACTAAACATGTCAGTACGAAGACAACTGCCTGGGCCTACAAAACGGTTCAGTACATCCAAAGTGCCAAACAGTGAGCTAAAAACCTGCATTACCCGAATGACCACACACTAAGCGAAAGTGTGGCGGCAACACCCTCAGTTCAGAATCTGCTACGATATTTCACGTCTCGAAACGTGCTTGCAAAAAAAAAAAACTTGCAACCTGTTGCAGAACAACCGCATGGAGTTGACCACATTCCAGCCAGGTTTCCATGTAGTCAGTCTACAATCAATCAATGTCTCCCACAGCTCCCAAATCCCGTGAGTGAGTCACGGCACATTCATTTAACGTTACTAAGCAACCTATAACTGTCGCACAGGCGGGCGTCTAAAAACAGCCCCTATGAGGCCACTAATGGCATGACGGTCTAACGGGAGTGAACAAGATCAGAAAGAGGAGTCATTTTCGTCAATCGAGCTGAACTGCGCGGCCATGAGAACAGGAGAGGAACAGCCCATCAAGTCAACAGTTGTCCGCCCACTCCCCATACGTTGCACTTCGGGCGGCGGCTAACTTTCTTCAAAACCACAATCTACTTCATGGCAATGATTAATAACACTTTCACAAAGCCACCGTGTGCGTTGAAAAGGAAGGTTGTGGGTAGCGGAGGTACGGTGGTGCAGGGAGGCAACTCCTGACAGCTCACGCTCTACTGATCCGCCATTTTGTTGTAGCCCTTTCGCTAACGCTAGCCTCTGGACAGCACTTGTTTAATCCCCTTTCGATTTTGACAGCTGTTGGCAATGCCGTTCATTAGCAGTAGGCGCGCGCAGTCTATTCCAGTCACATCAACGTATCACTCGCCATGCAGCCAAGATACAATTCATGGTAGCCAAAACGCTACGCGAAGCTCCACTGGCACTCTGTTAACATCGGTTAGCAAGCATAGGAAGGGGGGAACCCAGCGGTGAGCATGTCCCACTCCAAGTGTGCTTACCGTCATATCGCTCGGCCTGTTCAGCGAGTTTTGCCTGGTACACGCATTCCTCTCGCTCTGCCATTGCAAATAGAAACGCTCGTGGGGATCCGTCAAAAGTGACAAAGAGACTTGTATGGGAAGGGGGGGAACTCGATAATGTGTCTGCCTGGTCTGTCAGCGGTTCCTAGAAACCAACTGGGTCTACTCGATGGTGTTCCGCCCAACCGGCAGCACAGAGGGGATGGAGTAAAGATGGCGGCCAGTCTCATCCGGGTAATCGCTCACGCACCTGATTCGTCTGCTCTGTTACGTCGAATACGCATTGTTTGACTTTAAACGAAGATAGTGTGTAATTATGCTTGCGTGTGTTCCCAAATATTATACCCCCAAATATATATATATATATACGCGATCCGTGAAACCTCACATGCCGTCAACGTGCATGGGGATTACATGTAACTGCATATGTCTCCTGATGAATTCTTAAATGGCGTTACTTATCTTGCAGACATCCTTGGACCTTTGGCTACGTTTCTAGCGGGACTTCCTTTTCATTTTAAGTTTGTTGACCTTTGTTTGATTAGGTTAAAAATTCAGAGCGGTCTCTCTTTAAACAAGTGTCCTGACTGGAGTCTCTCAAACATTACATTGATCCAAGCCTGTGGTTCCCATCACAGGATTTTTGGTAGTTATTTGGTGTTTATAAGCAAGGGTGCAACATACTTTTTTTTTGCATGGTTTTCAAATGAGCACCAGAGCTTGAGGAGGTTGTTTGGTGCTCCCTTTTCCCTGACCCACCAACCTCAGAGTTGAACTTAATTTACGATACAGTAATCTTGGCAAGATGATGAATGAATAACACCATATACATTTTCTACAGAATATAATTTTTTCTGTTTTTTTCCCCCTCTTTTACCAAAGTGACCTGGGATTTCACACTTTGAAGCAGTACTTCAAGTGTGAAATCACACCGACAATGTGCTTAAGTACTGCTTCAAGTGTGAAATCTGCTACAATTTATAGCTCTCCTTTAATCAGTGCTGTGCAAAATTCAGAATTCAATTCATTAGATGAATTTGATTTGACTCCCACCCCATAGGATGTTGAGTTGACTATGAATTACAGGAAGTGGAATTGAATTAAATAAAATTCAGAGAAACACATTCTCATCACATATAAGAATGAGACTTAACATCCATTTTTCTTCCAAATGGAAATACAGAGACTAACATTAGGTATAAATTTCCTTAATTAATGTTGGAAAGCTTAGTAATATATATTTATCTCAAAGTAATAAAATGAAACTTTTTTGTAGTAATCATTTAAAATACTTCTCAGGGTAAATTTGATGCATCTAATGGTCAAAAACAGTAGCTCAAATGTTTCGTCATTGAGGCAGCATTGCTCTGTTCTACCAACATAAACAATTTCAATTTTTTTACAATTTTAATGATCTATTTTCATCTGAGTAGGCTTTTAATGTTAACTTTTTTTTTCTTCAAAGTAAGCCACTGTAACCTTATTCCGTTTTAACATAAATACAACTGCGCATAATTAAAGGGAAAAATGTTCTAAAAGACTAAATGTATGATAGTGGAATAAGAAAAATGTTGAGCCACCGCCACATTATGCTGTTTAAACATTTAATTCAGTGAGCCTTTTACATACCACTAGAGGGAGCCTACGCAGCACTATTGGTGCTAGCACCACACTGAGAATCACTGATCAGACAAAAACGAGGGAGACTGTCATGAATTTCACTTTATTTACTAGTATATTAACACATCACATGCTACAGAAAATAAAAGTTAATTACAATTGTCTTAAAAGAATATAGTGTTATAATAAAATTACACAACCGTTATTAACAATCCCCAGTGACATATTGCCACCCCTCACTTTGCATGGAAGGAAACTGTGGCTTTTTGTGTGATCACTAAAAATACTTTAATTTGTGGCTTCATTTTAGTAACTAAGCAACTGCTGCATGCAGCGCCCAGAACACGTTGCAAATTGGCCCGCAAAATCAGTTTCGATGCCATTTTAAGAACGTGTTTTGAATGCCTTAATTGGACACAACATACAATATTAGAAATGAGGTAATGGAGAGTGGTCACATTTTTTTTCTTTTTTAAAAGGAGCCCAAGTATCATTGCAAACTTAGTGTGAAAGCAGTATAAGTGTTTCAGTTCAGTTGTCTCCTTTAATGTCTAAAGAACAGGTACATGATTGTGATCTGTGTGAATATTGTTACAAGTGCCACTTGAAGGTGAATTGGTGTGCGGGACAGAATGTTGGCCGTGATATGAGAAACCTCCATACATTGTGTCTACCTATTCATCGTCAATCCAATCCACGCATGTGTAATGTGGATGAGCAAAGTAATGATTGTCTCAGGCAGAGGGGGGGGGGGGGGGTGAATTGAGAGGAAGGGACTTGAAATGAGACGGCGGTATCACAAATGTTGGTGGCTAGAAATGAAAAGGCTATGTCACTAAAGAAACAAAATGTAAAGAAAAGGCAAAAGATAAGTAATCACAGGTGAAAGACAGGCTAATGCAACTAAAGAATACAATAAGCAAATTGGTGCAAGATGGAAAAAGGACAAAAGCAGATAGCATTTCCTTTTCGCCCTGACATAATTGTGAAGCTCGATTTTACTAAGGTCCGACAACTAACAAGGTGGACAACAGCAATCTGTTGTGGTAGCTACCAAGACACATAAATGATAATTTAGTAAGTGATGAAAATCACACAATGCATCATATACAGTTGAAAGTTGGAAGGAAGTGGAGTTGTTTTCATCTCTCTTCCAACAAATGTCCTGACTGGAGTCTTTTATACATTACATCGATCCTAGCTTGTGGCTGTCATCAGTTTTTTATGTAATTATTTGATGTTATAAGCAAGGGTGCACATCATTTCTTTTGCATTGTTTTCAAATGAGCAAAGGGTGCTCATTTTTCCCCCTGACCCAAATACCGCAGGGATGAACTTAAACTTAATTTATGGTACATCTTGGCAAGGTCTATCGTTAATGTGTATATGTCATTTTAATATAACAGAATATTCATTTTTAAAATTTCCTAATTACAACAGGGCTATGGGGTCTATACAACGTAGGAGGCGGGACTTCCTACTTCCTGGTTTTCACACATCAGCTTTGTTTCCGTTTCCTATTTGCCGCGTCCCAGTTCTTGCGCTTTTGTGCCCCTCGGTTGTGCGTTCCCGTCGCCGAGTGTGTCTGTCTCAGCTGTCCGAAGTGTTTCAGACAGTTGAGGCGCCCTGCGCGCTCCCACCGATGGGCCTGAACGTGCGGTTGGGGGGCGCAGGGGTGGGGGTGTGAGTGTTGGAACGCGGCCAACAGTGACCGGAAACGACGCTGATGTGTGAAACCCGGAAGTCCGTGGCATCTACCCCATAGAAAGGCAGCTTATTAAAAACAATACTATACATTCAATTCATATTTAACAATTGTGTTGCACAGCCAGTTTGCCCACCTCTGACTTGCACTTTGTAACCCTGTGATCAAATAGCTTGCTTAGCACACTTCTCCAGGGCAGTGTCCACTCTTTTTTTGCACTACAGAACACTTTCGCGCGAGGACGTATATTCATGGACTGTTGAAACCGCGGTGCAGCAACATTGAGATAACCATCTTACCGGCGGCCCTCCTGTGACATGTATGGCTACGGTCAACCCCGCAAATGTAGCTTTTAGCGGGGAGTCAGCCTAGTCAAGCTAGCCGCCACAAGGGTTGTTCACCGTGAGGGTCAACTTCAAAATAATAGCAAAACAAGTAATACTGTACATGGATATCTACCAGGGTGTGTTAGGGCCACATATAAATATATATACAGACAGGGGTGTAATATTCAGGAAAACAAAACAAATTAATGAGAAAAAAAATTCTAATATTTGCGACATGTGGCAAATGTGCAAGAAAAAAAATTCAGAGAAAAAAACTTGGATATTTGTACCATTAAAATGTCCACCTTGTGATTTTTGTCCTCTGAAAAAGGCCAATTACTTCAAAGAGTGAATGCTTAATATATGGTTCATCTTTATTTGAAAACCTGACCTAAAAGTATAATTTAACGAGTTCTTCCACCGTAGGCATTTTGCACACTTAGGAATTGTGACATCCGAGTACGCTGTGTGTATTTCTCGCAAGTTTCTGCGTTTTCTCTCTCTCTCTCTCTCTCGCAAATCAGCCACTTTGTCACAAATATTCGAATTTTTTTCTTGTAAATGTGTGAGTTTTTTCTCTGGATATTACAAAAATATATATGTATATGTAGTCCTAATACGCCGTCGTAGATTATCAATGCTTTAACTTGACTTTTATTTTGAAGTTGACCCTCAGAAGCAACCGTTGTAGCAGCTGACTTGACTTCAAATTGAGGCTGGCCTGAACAATTCTTAGTGTCCAAAGCACTGCGACAGACTTGAACTGGAAGGCAATATTCAATTTACAGTCCTCATGCCACTGATCTGTATATATTACTGGCTAGCCAATAGGCCAACATTTTTGATGCCGCCATATTACCACCCCCAAGAAACGCGTTTCGGCATACGATCCTTTATCTTTACAGTATCGAAATTGGAGAACATTTGAGACAGTACTAAGTAGAAACAGAATGATTTATGATGATTCAGTCTTTAAGTAATCTTAAGAACAAGATGCCATTCAACAATAACCAATTGATATTCCAATGGCAAAACACAGAGATTTTGTCAAAAGCTCAGCCCGATTTAACAGACAATGTTGCAGTAAAAAAAAAAAGAAAAGAAAAGTGTAAATGCAAGCAGGACTAATTTGGGACAAGGAAGGATCAATGTATTTGACACAGTAGCATTAAGTGATACAATTAAGGAGTTGTTAAAGATTGATCCATCAATTTTCTACATTACTTGTCCTCAGACTCGCCACGGACGTACTAGAGCCTAACCTAGCTGCAAGACATCCCAGACTGGCCACCATCCATCGCAGTTTTAAAATTCGAGTTAATTGGTGACCGATTTACATATTTTTTATACTTGCTCTTATTCTCACTGGGCAAGAAATCTAATCATTCTGCAACCAAAATAAATAAATCCTTCACATTGTTAAATTGGCTTACTTGACAGATTGAATTCAGCATTCTTAGGTCATTTGGCTACATTTTACCTGAGCCCTTGTAAAACTCAACACTCACTAGGTCAACAGGCAGCTGATGTTAGCTCAGTAAGTCACAAGGTTTACAAAGTTTTTGTGACGATTAATAACTATCCTGCCATTAAGAAAACTGAGCTATGCTCTGTTCATGCTGCTGTCTTAATCCTGTGAATTGAATACTGTAGTAGCTAGAATAGCAGTCAGACCTCTGTCAAGGCAGAACAATGCTAATTTGAATCACATAATTGTTCACCCTGGTGGGCACCCAACTGCTGCTAAAGGCTGCATTTTTGTAAAAAAAGAAAAAGAAAAAGAAAAAAGTTAAAAACATTTCATAGACTAAAGATTTGGGGAAATTCTGAACTTGCAGTGTTTCCAAGAAAGGGTGAGAAGGGGCGGAGGGTGGGGGAGGTGTAATCTCTGGACCCAGAGCTAAATTTACCAGTTTCGTTGGAGCCAGTGACTTCAGAAATGTCTTTACCTTTGAACTTGTTATTTCCACCCATCTTAAATGCAGCCATGAGGATTAAAAATGACACAGTGCTGAGTTTTTATCTACATGCTCAAACACAGGATGAGGAAATGGCCATGTTGTGCGGTGAGTGGTGTCCTGAATAGTGAGTCACTATGGTGAGGATAAAATGTTACAAAATCCTTGGACAAGCCTTTCCAGCCCATCGTCCATTTTGCATTGAGTCAGTCAGAGCAAGAAACGGTGGTGAGGGGCTGTCAGAAATATGCGGTGGGGTCTGTTGGTTGTCTTTGAGCGTGATTGTGAGGAACTTGACTTGGTTGCAGGTAGAGCAGAAGTGAGGTGGTGACCATGACGAGCAAAGGGTAAACAAGGGTGTGAGGCAGGGTCAATCTAACTAATCTAGTGTCAGTTTGCACCCGCCAGTCCGCTCTCAGCTGGGTTCATCCTCGGAGTTGTGCTGGTCCAGCAGTTTGACGTGTGTGAAAGGAAAGTGGCCGCGCTTGCCTTTACATTCGCCTTCCCACTGGCCGTTCACGTTTATTTTAGTCACGTTCACCATGTCGCCCACCTGGAGAGGGAGACAAATTGTGAGCATCAAGATAATGAAATACGGAAAGAACTAGAAATGAGTAGGAATGTTTGATATCGGTACGAGTATTTTTTCTTTGAGTATTCAGTGATACGTCTAGTACTTTTTATATTTAAAAAAACAAAATACTATGACAAAAAATTGTGAAAAAAGACAAAGTTGATGATTCGCCAATATGTCAAACTGCCGCAGTGTAGTGTAGTGTGACCGTAGTGTCAACCACTGCCGAGGACTTATCACTGTGATGTTTTTTTCCTTTAAGCATTGGTGGCTCGATCGACAATAGAGATAGACCGATATGGGTTTTTCAGTGCCGATACCGTTTATTAGTAATCAAGGATCTGTTGCACCACTAATTATCGGCCATATGATTCTTCAAAATGGCCGATGGCGATATTCGTCAAAATGCTGAATATCGGTGCCAATAATTGATCTATCCCTAATCGGCAGGCTCCACGAGTATCTGATATCTTAAAATAAGGCCGATATTGGTACTTGCCCATCCCTAGAAATAAGTGAGAACTGGGTCAAACACTAACAGGAATGGAGAACAGTTTATATAGTCCTCTGAAGGCCTTACTAAATTCAACCAAGAAAAAGTATTTGAATTATTACAGGGGTTCATAATTTGTCCGGTAGTGCATACCACACTCATAGTGAGAGTGAAATTACCAAATTAGGTGTTTCCTGCACTTGCTTCCCCCAAGAGGATATCCTGCAGAGCACACTGCTTCTGCTAAGTGGCTAAGAAGGTGTGGCTGTTTTACCCGACAAACCTCACTGTCCTTGGACCGGTTGTTTAATTCTCTGTTATCTTAACCACTGTTTAACCCCTAACCGCCGGTTAAATTCTTAACTTGCCGTTAACTAAACAGGCGTTAAATATGCATTGTTCAAAACATGGTTAGTCACGCTGTTTGTTAACGACACCGTTTACGTCACTGGTTAGCGCCAATATATCCCACAATTCTTTTTTTTTTGTTTACTTCCGATTCGGCGAAAGGAATGGACTATCAAAACGACCCCTGTCACTCGCAAAATAAAAAGAAGCAGGAAGTTTTCTGCTGACGAAGAAGATACATCAAATGGAGTTGAATGTTGCAAAACAGCACACTGCAATAGAGAAATGATTCAGTTCAACAGAGCATTACTAGAAACTGCACAGTATTGACATTAACTGAATAAAAAGAGTGACTAAGAGACAAAAGTCTGACGCCAAAGACATCCAAGACAAGGAAATGTGAGCTAATAATTAACAGCATATCCATGCTGAGTCACTTCTCTGACCTACTGGAGAAGGCACAACAAGCAACCGTGTATAAGGTAAAGCCAGAAGAATTGAACAAAAGAGGGAGCGGTATCACTAGATTGTCCAACAGGACCAATGTTGGGAAAGTTACTTGGTGAAATGTAGTGAGCTCAGCTCCAAATTACTGTAAATGAAGCTTCGTTCACTCCACTGAAGCAACTTACGAGAAAAATGTACGAAAACTAAGCTGATAAAATGACCTGCTAAATGAAATCACAGCTACCACATTTCAGCGGAGCTTCTTTAAAATAAAATGAGTTTCAATGTTTTGTAATTGTACTATGCACACTACTGAGATATATAACAATAGCTGTTATGCTGGTGTCTCCAGCAATCTCAACTAATCTCTGAGTCATGCTCCAACTTCACAGAGTCTTGAGGAAACTGTCTGGTTCCCCAACCAAAAACTTTTTCCTCCACCCCATGGCCTGCTCAGTAGGAGCACTGCGGCTGCATCCGGACAGTTGGGCAGCTCAGCCACAGTGAGCAAGAGTTGAGCTCAGGTTACTTTGTTGTTTGGACATCACGGTCTCACCTGATACAAAGACAAACTGCTCTAAAGGCACTTACAGTAACACACGCAATACCGCTCTCAATTTGAGGTCAGTTGAGAGTTCAAATAACCTACCCACGGAAAATACACCTTTAACACTTGGCTGCACAAAATCCAGAATTTGACACGTCATTATGTATGACATCGCATGACATGTCAGCTCAATGAGCAGCTAAAGGACTAACTCCCGAAGTTGTTTGCACTTTCTTTATGGCGGTAAAGTCATAAGTACAGTAAATTGAATTTAAAAAAATGAAATGAAAAACACTGTACGGTACTAATTGCGCGTGCCATCTTGTGCGGTGTGATTATGTATTCCTATGCCTCGCAGCAACTTCGACTTCTTCCGTCAAACCGTTTAGTTAGCTCTGCCCCGACTGACTGTGGGTTGAGTGTTTGTAATTTTCGACACCCCATATATAACATAACGTCATAAGACGGTGCATCATTAAATCTATTTATTTTATTTTTTTTAAATTGTGAAACCATTTTGTAAAAACCGTGTGTGCGGAATCAAATGTTTATAGGCTAACTCAATAGGAAATCCAGTCAACAGGCCCGCGCCAAGGAGGGAAACAGTTGTTTGTACTAGGGGTGTGAATTGCGTAGTACCTGGCGATTCGATTCGTATCACGATTCATAGGTCACGATTCGATTCGATTAATCACGATACAAATCTATAAATTGATTATTGTGTTGTTATTTTTTTAACTCAAATTTGGAAAATACTTATCAGTAAACATGTACACTGTAAAATTTGTATGACAATGTATTTATTTATCTGAAAATTCAGGCATATAACTGAGCCACTGCATTTGGCAAACAGGTTGCAGTCTGTTTCATGTTTGAACAGCACTGAAATAAAATATTATGGCTTAATGTTCCATTAATATAACATTCTTCCATGCTTAGTGTGTGAATCCTAACCCTAAGTAAGACATTTTGTTGAATATTCCCATAAAAAATAGAATTTTAAAATCGATTTGGCCGCATATCGAATCGATTCAAAAATTGCGCGCTATAATATCGCGATATATTGCCGAATTGCCGATATATTGCCCAGAAAACAGGTGAGCCATGATTAGTCGTTACCTACTTCCTCAGCACAGGTGATGTCATCTCTAGTCGACTTGACAGCAAGTGAAAATTTTGTTTTTAAAGATATTAATTGTACATGAAAAATAACAAAGTTATCATAGTCATTCTGGGTAAAATATGAACTTTTCAATGCTGAAAATGGCTCAGAGAGTCAAGCATCTTTTTAATACAATCGGGATCTTCAAAATGAGGTGACTCGGACTCGGGTCCAAGAAAGTGATGGGGACATCCCTAAAAAAGTGCTTACCAATATCAACTAATATGAATTACTTATATCGTGAAACAACTTTTCAGCTATATCACCCGGCAGCCCCACCTGTGTCAATAATCTGCCTACCGTTTCGTTACTGCACTGCAGTAGCACTTCAAACGCCAAGTCTTAAAAATAAGTTACCGGTCCTGTGGAATTGTACTTATTAAAATAAAATACTTTGTTGACCAGAATAGTCAACATAGTCTAAAATATTTTTTTGTTTTATTTTATTAAAAAAGATAAACCTGTAAAACTGCGGTGTTGAATGTGATGCAGTCGAAATTTTTGGTGTACCTAACTTTCGTGCTGGTGCATCCACGAAAGAAAAAAAAAAAGGCGCACCAGTGTAAAAGAGCCCTGTTAAATGAGCACACGTTCATGTTACCTCTAAAGCCAGGGCGGTCTTGTCATATGCATTAGGCACCCTCTTCTGTATGGCCCTGGCAAAGACAGGTCCATTCTGGAGGTTTGGGAGGGGGGTAGGTTGGGCATACTGGCTGGGATCTCCCATTAGTGGTGCACCGGGCTGGGCCGCAGATCCGTCAGAGTTCCCTAGCATCCCCATTCCTCCTGACGGGCACGCAGCAGGCACACCGGGAGCAGCCGCCGAACTCGGAGACGTCGGACGGTACTTCTCCACATACGGCACCGGGATCATCCCTGCTCGACCTTCAGAGTTCTGAGCGTTCCACCACTGCTCTTCGGGCTTCTCAAGAACGCGGAGGATATCACCCTTCCGAAATGGGAGATCCTCATCGTCGTTGCCAAGGAAATCGAAAAGCGCTCGGACGTACTCATCCTCCAGGCGAGGTGGAGGGGCACCACCGGGGCCAATGCTGATAAAAGACGTGTGTTTGGACTTGTTGATGGGTTCTATTAGGGTGGTGGTGTCCAAGTAGTGGATTTTGTAGAACTCCAGCAAAGCAGGGAGTGCGTCAAACTCCTGGTCACCAATACGGAATCTTGGATACGACAAACTTGCTGGAATGGAAGATAGGAAAAATGGTACACTTGTTATGATCCAACTTTCTAAACTAAAAAAAGAAAGCATCTTCCAGTCAGTATGAGTGGAGCCAGTAGTACAAACAGGCTCATTTGATAAGTCACGAGGCAACAGACCACAATCAGTCCACGTTAGCATTTAGCTCAAAACCTAATCTAGCGTTATATGCTTCTTATAGTTGAAACAACAGTGTTCAAACTACAGCTCAGCCTTCTTTCGGCAGCCATGGCATATCCAATAAATCGTTTGCCAGCATTCTACTACTTCTTTCAAACACTGGTGGCAAGGCAGGGGATCAGAAGAAGAAAGTCATTCTCAACTTTCACATCGTTGTGATTGTTTACTCCACTTTCTGCACAGTGTCAAGATCATCTTGGTACAGATTGCTCTTGTTTTGGTTGTGAATGTGGAGATGGGGTTCTGTTGCTGCTCCGTTTCAGTCGCAAACTGGCCACACTAAACTGAAAAATCTTTACTTTTGCTTCATATTTTGTTTTTTTGTTATACACAATTTACCGATTGTGTGTGTAAATATATTTATATGTATCTACCCATCTATCTATTAGGAGTGTGCATCTCTCCAATAGACAATTCTATAAGAATCTCAATACTTCACATGGAGTACACTACTATTCTATGGTTGTTTATTTTAAAGTGGAACGATTCAGTGGTGCTACGATTTGATTTAACATGGTACGGCTCAGTTTGAGAGGGTATGAGGCATTAAGAATGAGATTCTTGTTGACATTTTACAATGCAAAATAATTTGTCAGTACATTACGGTAAACGTGGCATATCTTTCAAAGATATACAGTATCTCTCCAATAAATTACTTTTTGATATAATGTATTTTAAAGTGGAACAATTTGATGCACCTACACCGATTCATATTGTTTTTTTTGTTACACCCCGAATAACCTATATACGTGTATATAATATACATGTCTCATGAATTTATTTATATGTACTTATATTGCTTTACGTACACTGATGTGGTTTATTATACAACATATCTTTCAAAGATATACAGTAAATCTTCAATAAATTACTTTTTTATATAATGTATTTTAAAGTGGAACAATTTGATGCACCTACACCGATTCATATTGTTTTTGGTTACACCCCGAATAACCTATATACGTGTATATAATATACATGTCTAATGTATTCATTTATATGTACTTATATTGCTTTCCGTACACTGATGTGGTTTATTATACATCTATTGTTTAGTGTTAGTAACAAATCAAAAGTAAAAATAAGTAAATAGTGGCCCTTGCATTTTTTCTCTCTGAAAGCAGCCCGTGGAAGAAAGTTTGAACACTTTTAGTTATAAAAAACAAAAACCGACAGTGTGGTTTGAATGAATATAATAGCAGAGCCGATTATATTTAAAACGGTGAATTGATACGAATGTGCATCTCCAGTGGTGCAAGTCATGCAAGCGAGCTGCCTTCCTTATAAAACCGGGTGCCCAGGTGGGGATATAACATCATATTGTCTTACCTGGACCGGATTGTCGGTTATTGCTGATGCTGTTGATGATATAATGCGAGACCTTGGAGTTCTCCGACACCGAGAGCACGTAGTCGCCGGGGCTGGTGATGGAGTCCCGCACCAGGAACACGCCGTGCCTCTGCCCCTGCAACAGCGACACAGCCTCCTGCCTGCTCAAGCGACCCCAGTACCAACTGGAGCGGTCCTCCGCGTCAAAATTGCCGGCCATGATAAGCACTCCGAAGCCGAGGCGTCGTTGGGCCTTCCCTGCTCTCCCTCCCGCGATCCACACGCAAAGCCTTCAACTCATACAAAACTTTAGCGCCTCGAGCACGTTTAGTAAACACACGACATCCGCAGCTGGCCCTTTGCGCATCAATTTGCTGCCACAAAACCTCAGGCGCGAAAACAAAATGATTCTTGGTGCCTTAACGATACCACTCTTATCCAACTGTTAGAAATAGCATAAGTTTAAGGGCCAGAAATTCACAAATACTATAACGGCCGATGACAACTAAGTTCAAAAACTGAAATGGCGGATACGGGAAAACAAAAAAAAGGGGGGACCCGCTACCGGATGTGACGTTTTCATTTCAATCTGCTTACTGCTGCATCAGTGGCAAGATAACGTTAAATAAACCGCAACATAATTTACCTTGTATTTTTAAAAAAAATAATAATAGTAATATTTTTTGGGTGGTCATATGATCTGACCATAATAGACGACATGCTTGATTGCCAATCAGCTTTTAATCAGAATAGCAGATTACTCTCTACAGCTTGGTTGAATTTAACATGAAAGTGATTAGTTAACCGGTTACAAAATTGATTTTAATTTACGTTTTTTTCTTCCCTGGGACACATGAAGCGCTCAATTGCAATTATTACATTTTACCACGAGATGTCAGCCCAAGACAAAAAAAAAGAGAGAGAGAGGGCGAGGGAGAGCCCGTAACATTCGTTTTTCATCGTTCAACGTGATGGATGTACTGTATAATAAATTTAAAAAAAGTGGTCAATTTTTTTAATTATTCTTTACTATACTTGCTGATTTAAATGAACTATCCTGCTTTATAACTGTTTATTAAGGACCTATGCGGTGTGTGGTTGGTGTTAGAGAATGTATACATTCACTGTAGAGTTTACATGGTTTCTCTGGGCTTTGCTTGCATTCCAGTTTGGAAAACTGAAGACTCCATATATCATCCAACTGTGTGAATGTGAGTGTGAATGGTTGTCAACTTGTCTGTACAGTATATGCGACATAAGCCATATGAAAGACTAACAAGACATTGTCTGTTTTCCCGCCATCTTATTTATTGTTAAGATCCACTGAGTAACAATTTATCAATAATAATACATGGCATCATTTCCAGTAGTTCTCGAATGTGGCACAAAAATCAAAGATCAGTATGAGCAGTGGAAAGATAAAAGCTGTATAGATACTCTAGCAGAGGCCAGTGGTAGATTGTGAAAATACACAAACAAAAGTGCAAAGGAAATTAATGTTGCTTTTACACAATTCATTAGGTTCTGGTACATTCTAATTGGGTCCAAGCACTACACCAAGGTCCATACCACTGTAAAATAGACCCACACGGTACAAAAAAATATTGTTAATTTATGACAGTGTACATCAAAACTGAGCATGATTATTATGATAGAGGTCATATTTTTTAATAAAGCTCTTACAAAGGATCTCGTTAGATTGTGCACCTTAAGTGCATCGTGACACCCCCCCATTCCATAAATCCTTCACATACCTTCTATGTACATCTGAGGTAAACATCACAGTCATTTCATCACTTCCAATAATAAACTAGTCTAGTCATTTTGTCTGTGGTGATGAACGCGGTTAGGTTATAACTGCTGTGTCATGAGCCACCTTGGTGAAACGAGTAAACAAAATGCAGCATGGGAGAGAGAAAAAATCACCAAATGGTAGAAACACGGTTGACTGACTGGCCAACGTAGAAACGCTTATCTAATCTTGAGACCATTTTGGGTGGCGGCGGTTTACTCCTGGACTGTGCCCATTCCAAAATAAACGACAGGTGGGGATCGCTTGCTACAGAGAGGCCATTTGACTTCCTGAGCACTGCTGTGGAGCCCTTGCACAAGGCACTGGACCCCGATTTTCTCAAGACAGTTGAGCACTTCAACATCTCTGAATGTGGACCACACAAGTAAATTAAAAGCAGGTTTTTAACTGACATGCTCGCAAACACAAGAGGTCCATATTTGATTGACAGTCGCATAAAGGCAAAACTCTACTCAACTGTCTCACCCGCATCTTCAAAACAATAATAAACCTGAGGATAAGAGTCTCTTGCGTCGATTAATTGGCAATTAATTGATATGACCTTTGGAATTTGATGAATCGCATGGCAACACGCAGTGACCAGTTTCCAGTGTGCCCATATTTGGAAGTGCTGACGTAATACTGCTAAATGCAATGTGAAACGGGCTTAACACACCAGTTGTTGATCTGCAGTAGGCCTCTATGCACATTTTCACAAATGTTTATCATAATTATGACATGTCCCTGTTTAAAGTTGCAATACGGAACTTTTTTTCCCCAAAAATAACTTTACAAGCTTTTTATCTCTTTTACTGCCAAGTAAAATGACGTTTAGTAAAAACCTACGGAGGGCCGCCAAGGACGTTAAAAGACGTTCTCCAATTTTTAAAATTTTTTTTGGGGGTTAACGGGTGGAGGAAAGCCTTGGCCAGCTGTGGTGAAAGTTTCAAGCAGATCTAGTTAGCCTAATGACTATTTTTGGCCCCTAGATGGCAGCGATGACTCTCTTTTGACAAGATTGGGTAGGCGTCAGTAGAAGACGTGAGGCGGAGCTAGAGGGGACAATGGCTGGGGATGGGAAGCGAAAATGGCGACCGGTTGCAAGCAGCTCCCGCTTGAGCATTTTTTTCAAAGACGAAAAGCATCAACCAGTGCTAAACAGCACATTGATGACGACGATGATCATCATCGATGATGATGATGGTGACTCCCGAGGTTGGAAGCGTTGACGCGGCAGTAGAAGACGTGAGGCGGAGCTAGATGGCTGAGGAAGCGAACAATGGCGACCGGTTGCAAGCAGCTCATCGACCAATGCTAAAGAGCACAGTGATGACGACGATGATGATGATGGTGGCTCCGAGGTTGACGCCGAAGTTGGAAGCGTTGACGCCGAAGTTGGAAGCATTGATGCGGCAGCTATGACCACGTCATAAAGCCTCACCGGCTAGCGATGCTAACACCGGAAAACGCGGAGCACAAACGAGCACTTCTGCACAGGCGGACGTTCAATCGGACGATGAAGAGTACCCCGAGTCCAATGCATATTCATCGGAGCAGTGGGTACAGTCTGCTACTTGCTATTCCCCGGGAAAAAAGGCCGTCAAGAAAGTGTAACGTTTGCACGCGAAAGGGGCAATCGCAGTGAAACGAATCTGTTGTGCAAATCCTGCTCCGTCTCCTTGCACGCAGGGGAGTGTTACAAAAAGAAAAACTATTTGAAACATCCACATAATTGTAAATAGTACCACAGTTGTACACATTTGTAAATAGTTTGCGAAATTGTTTTGTCAAATTGTTACACTGTTGAATGGAAATAAACGTATTTTGCAACCAAAAAAACACTTTTTCATTGTTGCTGATAGCGTTTTACAGAAGTAAAGCACTATTTAGGTGTTTGTGGCATCATTCATGGACAAAAAGAAGTGTACAATTCACTAGAGTGCATGAAATAACATCGTTTCACAAAAAGCTTGTTTTCTCCGTTTTTTGTTTCAAAACAGAGCATTTCGGTGAAACTAACCATTTTCTATTGTTGATTACTGAAAAACGGAATAAGGTAGAAACAAACTTTTGAGAGTTCAATCTTTCATTTGGTAGTACGTGTGTTTCCATAGTCCAAACACAACATTTTCTGTGGACCTTGAAAGATCAGTCAAAATGCTTAAATAAGATCAGTCAAAATGCTTAAATCGGCTGGCACTGGCGACATCCCGTTTCTGAAAACGTCTGGCAGTCAAAGAGTTATTTGACCATTTATGAGTGAAATGCCTTCTAATTAGTGGATTAACACCTTAGCTTTTCACAATGGGTACTCCTGCAAGCCTCTGGTCAATAGTTTTCAGACTGGGTTCGGGTTAGAATTTCCCGCGCCCTGTCTGCGGATGTGACGTGATGTGCAGGTGTGTATGTGAAGAAAGGTATATGTAGTTTCATTTTTCGTCAGCAGGTGGCAGTAGCGATTCGAAATGGATTATTCTACGTTCAGTAGCTTTTAAAGGGCTCACTGTGAACACATTTTGACAGGAAATGGTTGTATGCCTCTCATGTTAAAGGGAAGAATCTTTGCAGTTAGATTCAAGTATAGTACATCACTGAAATTGTACAACTTTTTTTCCTCAGCCCATTGAAAAAGTGAACTGCACGGAAATACTTGATTTGTCACGATTTAAGTAAAAAACACAAAAAGAAGAAACATGTACAAGCCACGACTGTATGATAAAGCTCTAGACAAAGTGTTGATCTACAAGTATCGGGTTCTTGAATTAAAAAAAGAACAATAAGAGCAGCATTAATATTCTAATTTATCGATGTCAGTACTGGATTCAAGATTCTCTGCACATTAACTTGTTCTTCTACGTACAGCAGTAATCCTCTGCTAACCTAACATTGCTACAAATCCAAGACGGACAGTTTTCATATTGTGGCTCTTTTTGGAACATTAATTTTCCTGATAGATCAACCTCAAGGGCTGACAGATTCTTGTGAGCAAGGCTGGAAACAACTGATGACTAGTTTGTCCATAAAGTTTGGGAATCTACGCACACATAAAGCTCACACACAATGTAACAATTTTAGAATATGATTACAACACAATTAATGAAAAAAGCTTATCCTATGCACTATATAGTGTAAGAGTAGAGTATGAGGACGTATTCCAAAACAATATAACATGTTACAAAAAGTTCAGAATCTATTTCTTAGTTGTAACAGCACTTCTTTCCACTATACTTAATACTGTTAGAAAGCTGGTTTATATTCCTTAAAATCAGCATAGAGTATAAATTTGGCACGTTTTACATTGCAATGCACAGTCTCAGTTTTGCTGTTGATCCCACAAATGCAAAATGGGGCACAGGCTTTTCAATGCTATACTGTAAAAGTATGGACAAGAAGTATTGCTACAATAGAAATAATCTACCAAATTCAAAATTTCTCAACTTTTTGTTTTATATGAAGTACAATGAGCACCTTACTCAATTTAATTGTATCAAAGCGTGGATTACCGGTAGCTTATATTAGGTTGATTAATATTGGGAAGCATTACAATCAGCACAACTGTCAGTGTTATTTTCCTATACAAGGATCTGGATGGGATCTAATTACTGTTTGAAGTCCACAATTACGAGCAGACTACATCCAAACCTAACATATCAGTCCACATGTATATATGCTTTTATTTTATTTATTTTTATATATAAAAAAAAACAAAAATAACTATATTTGAGAACTGAGTGCAGGTAACGTGGTTGCAAAAATCAAATTGTTGAAATCCACAAGCTAGCATGCATGAAGGTGATTATAAACTGTCAGCCGAGGGCAGTAAGCAATCAGCTGTTTGCAATTGAGTCCTCGAGTTACGTCGGTACCGGACCTACGTGGTTTACTTTATTTTACGGCGCCCGTGCCTGGTCCGTAGCACCTTCTTTTTCGTTAATTTCCCACAATAATAACGCTATTTTAAGGTATTTAAAGTTGTGTTGTTGTTTCCTCCAGCACCGGACGCCCATCGAGCAGGTTTAAGGTTAAAGTTTGAATTAGCTCCGCTCTGCAGTCCGTCAGCAATTAATGTCGGTGCGGAAACACGAAATATTGGTTCCGGCTTTACCGGGTCTCGCAAATGTTTTTTAAAATTATTGTGCAAAGTATTTCGATGTAAACATCGACTTTAACGGGAAAATCCGACTTACGTCGAAATTCGTGTTACATTGCCAGGCGCCAGCGTAGGAAGAAAACTCTGCCGTAACTTGAGGACTCCCTTGTACTTTGTTTTATTTCCACCAATCTCATTAAGCTAACTTTTACTTCTGATTCTTGTCATCCTAATCTATCTGGTTATCCATTGATTTAAAGTGGATAGCATTTCAACAGTCTTTAAAGAGCCTGATATTATTTTATTTTTTTTAAATATTTCTCAACACAGACACCTAACCATTAATGGGACACATTCTAGGCACATGAAGGTACTATGATGTTACCAGAAGGTCCTGATTCAAACCCTGAACAGGATGAGTTACAATAAAAAGCTTATTAATTACGTAGTGGTTTTATGCATTAGGCTCCCTCTGTAATTTATAACTGACAATCCTATGTCAGGGCAGTTGTTGTCCAATCGCTTGCCACCTTGCTTCAGCTGGTTAAATCTGGCTTGTTCAAGCTGGGAGCAAGTCTTCCCTTGCCTCCTGCCACGTGTACCTCGCCACAGCAGGAGAAATCATTTAAGCAGAGAGGAGAAAGGAGCAGCAATCAGGTCAAGTGCTCTGATTGGTCCGTCACATTGTCAAAATCATCCTCCTCTGCTCTCATTGGCTCTGCAGCTGTAGAGGAGTGCTGTGACTGGCTGGAGCAAGACAACGGGGAGGAGTGGGTCTGTGTGTCATCCTCGTCCTGCGCCATCACCGCCGTCCGACCCGGCCTCTCTTTCCTCACCAACTCTTCTTCATGTCTCCTCCTCCTCGCTTTCCTCTGCTCCTCGACCGTCCACATGCTCTCGTCTTCGTCCTCCTTCCCTTGCGCCTCCCTGTCGAAGTCCAGCAGCTCCTCCATCATCTCCTCAATCTCCAGCTCACCGTCCAGCTCCTCCTCCACTTCGGACCGCAGATCTCCCATGCTTTCAGTCCTGTTGGTGTCGTCGGTCTCCTCGTCTTCGCCGATACCTCTCAGTCTTTCGGGGGGCTCGCTGGCCTGACTCTCGCCAAACTCCAGGATGGTGGGCAGGTTGCCCTGCTTGGGACAGCGCTTCCTCAGGCTGACCAGGAAAGGCTGTGGCAGGGAGAAGATGTCCACATTGTTTCCCAGGTCGATCCATGTCACACTTGGAAAACTGTTGGGATCCTGTAGGGAGAAAACATACTATACTTATCACTGTTTTTCTTAGGTTAAAAACAAATAAATGCATTAATGTTGAGTTGAAATTTTTTTAACGCGCGATTAATGACCGCCCTTTACTAGGAAAGCGTGTACTGGGGGAATTCCAGTTGCGACACAGCAGAAATGCGCACGTCAAAATTTAGCAGTACAGTAATACATTTGATAATGCATGTATTTGTGGAGACTGGGGTCATGTTGTATTTTACAATTTTGAAAATGTGCAGAATTTCACAAGTTAAGTCATGTTAAAAAATAGATAGCTCTTAATATGAAAAGAAAAATGCACTGAGCTGTCACTGAGGTCTTACAAATGCAATTATGCCATCTAGTGGCAGTAAAATTATTATTAAATTACTGTATCAATGACTAAAAGATTCAGCCATATTTCTATTAGTTTAACATTTTTTCCATTTTTATGTCAACAAGAGTATAAAGACTTAGATTATTTATTTTTTTACATTTTATTATACATTTAGAACAGGTATAAAATTAATTATGAGTTAACTATTGAAGTCATGCGATTAATTACGATTACAAATTTTACTCGCCTAAGACCTCTAGTTAAAACGTAATCACAGCAACAACAACAACAAAAAGTGGTATCAAAATATCATAACATTCTACATATTTAAACTGACAGACTTGACTATCAGCATTATTTACAAATACTTTGATCTTTTTGTTTAAAAAGAAGCTCTGGAAATTAAATCTGCTTATGACAAGCTCTGAAAGGCCAACTTGAACTACCGTTAGTGGAATTGTGGAAATTATTTTTGTTTGTGTTTAGCTATTCAATAGCACATGGATGTGGGGGAATTGTCAACAGTGCGGGCAACTCCTCCAGCTCTACAGCTGGCTAGCTTACTTTGTAACGAAAGACTATCTTAAATGTAGTCCTACTACTACCCTAATGTGGTCACCGTTTAAACCCAACACAAGCAAGGCTTTTCTGACAATATTTCCAATGTTACAAATGTGGGACTGGCGCAAGGTAAATAGCAGATAGCATTTAGCATTAGCTAAAGCAATAATAACACAAGCACCGGCCACCAGATTGACTAGTAATTCAATTTGTTATAAATAGTACCTGATAAGAATTTATTGTGTATTTTATTTTAAGCTGAATTGTAGTGTCCAGGTTTTTCATTTTGACAATCTGGTCACCCTAAGTTAGCTAGCGTGACTAAATATAGCACGGAGACGCTCTTCTAAAAGTATTAATTATCTCTTCCATGTCATTGATTAAGATGCACTTTTCTGACAAGTATTGTTATCATGAAAGGAAGATGAGAAGTAATTAAGAGGAAAAGATCAGTCACAAAACACCGGAGTATAGTGCTTTGGTGCTACAGTATACTTTTCACTGAGGTCTGTCTCGAACCGCGCGATAGCAAAGAGTAACCAACTATGAACAGTAAATTAGTATGACGTACGAGCTATTTATAGGACAAGTGCAACACCTGGAAATGATTGAATAAATTATCACTTACATCTGCGGCGAAGAGGTCTGATATTGTTTGTAGAATTGAGTGCTGAGTTTTGATTTTGACTTTGGAGGTTTGCACAATCGATGTTTTTCAACATTACATTCTTCTTTTTCTTCTTTTAAAAAAAACAACAACTTAGCTTTGCTTAAGGACCACACAGCATTTACTCATTCAGAGTTCATTCATACTTTCATTATAAAATTGTTGCACTTGGGTTTATATTGTGATATTGTGAATGTTTGTGACAAGTTGGACCCCGGAATAGAGCAAGGAGCTGATTTAACAGTCTTTAAATGGAACAGAAAAAAGGGATACAAACTGAAGAACCAAGTGTTATGTTCTAAACTAATAGGAAAAGAGATTAACTGAAAACTCAGATGCAAGGCAAAAAGCAGATACTAGAAAAACATTAGTATTTTGAACACCGGCATCTCCCTGGCAGGCAAGCAGCTCTTCAGACTGGGAGCTGATTACCAGTCACTCCCAGATGCGCACCTGCAAGGGTTGCAGCTAATTGGCAATCACTCCCAGGTTTGCGCCACCTTGTTCACACCTCCCAGCTCAATGCGCACCCCCGAAGAAAACAAGAATAATTTGGGCCTTGTTAAGACTGGCAGCGCAAATCCGACTTTTAACCCATCCAGATTGAAAGTGGATGGCTCTTTTGCAGTCTGAACAGTCACAAAACACATGAAATCCGATTTTTGCAGGACGGGTGAAACTACATGCGGGATGCAGTTTCATATCCGATTTGGACAAGATGCGTCTCAATCTGATCAGATTTGACTGTGCAAAAAACCAATGCGCCCATGTTGTCAATATCCAATCGGTCTGCTGCCCAGCTGGTTTCTCGCATGCCCGGCTGTCAAAGAACTTGATGGCTCCACTGCCCCGTCAGCTCCCGTCAAGCTCGACCGGAAATACAGTGACAGTTTACGTTCCTTGCACTGAAGCCGGTCTCGCTACCGCGTCAGTTCTTCACGCGCAACCGGAAATAGCGAATATAAGTGCCCGGCTGTAGCCAAAGACATATGGTCGTTAAAAAAAACAAAAAAGAAAGAAAGAAAAAGAAAAGAAAACGGCTTAACACGCTTGCGAGAAACGGGAAGTACGGAGCGGTAAATAGCGTCACACACTATCCGCGCAGGGCACCGCCTCCGTTCGACGTCGTTGCTACAGCAACCTGTCAGTTGGCTCAAAATGTGGCTCCATCTGAACAGGGCCAGATCGGATTTGGACACTTGCTAAACACAGTCTGGACAGTCAGCCCTAAAAATCAGATTTGAGGAGGAATCCGATTCAGATATGCGTGCAGTCTGAACGCAGCCTTAAGAGACAGCTGGCAGCGATAAAACAAAACACAAATCAGGCAGAACATGACTGGTGTGTATATATATATATATATATATATATATATATACTGTTACCTTGAAGGTTTTAGGTTCATACCGTGATATGTATGTTACCTACCTTATTAAATCATTGATGATAATTAATGTAATCATTAACATGATCAGTATTTTGCAAAGTGCATTAGTAGTGGTTATTGAATATAGAGTGATATGGAAAATTGTGCTTTGGAACAAATGTTATTATAATCCCTGTCTTCAAATATCAGCACAGAAATACTGTTTATGTGATTCTTGCGCAAAGAATCACAGAAATGTGTATGTGAAATACTCTAAAAATAGCCAACGACAACACTGAAGTCACCTTCAAGGCATCGGTCAGCTCCTTCAAAATAGTCCTGGTCAGCCGGTTTCCATTCATTGCCAGCGTCTCCAGGAGAGGCAGGGCAGCCAGAGTGGGCAGGAGCAGGAGGAAGGCCTCATCGGTCAGCTCGGTGAAGCCCAGCTCCAAGCTAACCACTGTGGAAGCGTGATGCTGGAGGTGCGCACACAGACGTTCCATGTCGCGAGCAACCAGAGGGATACCGGACAGATCCAGCGCACCGCTGGATGGAGGTGTGGACAGCACCGCCTTCAAACTAGAAACAGACAAATTACATGACACGATTTATTCCTTAACTCATTCACTCCCAGCCATTTTCACTGAAGCAACCCGCTTGGCTCACGGTTGTTTTACTGGATTTTGACTGATTTTTGCAAGGCCGCCAAAATATTGTTTTATTGGATTGCTATAAAAACATGGAACCTACCAAGAGTCTCTTGTTTCGTCAGGAAAAAAAGTATATTTGTATCTGTTTCTGTTTTGCAGCAATTAGCATTAGAAAATAGCTAAATTTCATCAATATTCACATTATTGGTA
Source organism: Vanacampus margaritifer (assembly GCF_051991255.1). Lineage (NCBI taxonomy): Eukaryota > Metazoa > Chordata > Actinopteri > Syngnathiformes > Syngnathidae > Vanacampus > Vanacampus margaritifer. The sequence continues at coordinate 9,165,586 of NC_135436.1, read as the reverse complement.
AAAAAAACACTGACAAAAATAGCTTGTTGCAAGATGGCCCTGGCTGTTCTTATACTCTGCTGCCACCTGCTGCCCCCCCCCCCCCTTTTTTTTTTTTTTTTAAATCACTGCCATTGCTTTAAGCTGCCACATCTTCATGTCAGAAGCTGCATCAAAGCTTTCTATATGCTCTTGCATTAAAAAAAAAAAAAACATAAAAAAACGTGTAAACACGCTTTTGGGAGTGAAGGACAAAGTGTTAAAAACGTGTAGAAACGTTTTTGGGTTTGAATGAGTTACAATTGTTACTTCTTAAACAATTACAGTACACTCCAGTATATATGACTTACACATAAATGTGCACGTTAATATACATGGTGAAGTTAAACATCTGACAGTGTTATTCAAAACTAACCACACCGATTTGGATTTTTGCTACAGGTCTGAGTGTGCAGGTGTACCTAATGAAGTGTCTGGCGAGTATAAAAGAATACTGTACACCATGAACTTTTAGAGTGGGCATGCTGTAGTGACACGTATGCGAACGCCTGCTAGGGCACAAGCAGAAAAATGTTGGGGTATTTTTATTATTAATTTTAATATTAAATATTATTTAATTATTATTTCATACCAATGTGTAGGTATAAAATTAAAGTGAAAATATTCAGGACTGACGCAGGTTGATGCACACACACTGTAATGTAACCAGCTCTGTGGTGAGTGAAATGACAAAATCACATGCCCACAAATTTGCCAATACGTTTGAATATACAATATTTGGAACTGGCTCATGCCCATGAAGTGGGCTTCACCGGGAGAGGAAAAAATGACATTGCAGCAGAGCCGCAAGAGATTTCAACTAACAATAAAATTTGCTAACCTGTGGACAGCCATTTATGTTTCTAATACGTCCTTGCTTGAGAATGAGGGGCGGAATTCTTCCCCGTTTTCGTGATGATTAGGCTACTTCAGTAGGACGACCACTTGAAATGATATCCTCGCTGGAGCATTCCTGGGTATGGCCAGAGGACCGCGGAGCAAGGCCGAGAACGCTAGAGCCTTCTTGGGCATGAAATCTGGCCCTTTTTCTCCGGGCCATACACAGTTGGAAAGGTCTCATCGAGACGAATCCGGGGATGCCCGTATGTCCCCGGTAGGACGTAGGAGATACGGCCGCCCAAAGACCTCCAGGACACAAAGGATTTTCAAAAATTTACCCCGCTGGCGATGGTTCCCATCCCGGGTAAAAATCCGGTGTTTGCCGGCCTTATTCTCAATCACTGACTGTTTACCGTAGAACAAGTCAAATAAGCCAATTATGCGCGTTGTCAATGCTTCTTTACTGCCAGCTTTTTTGCCATTCAAAAGGCGCACGTACAGAAACAACCTCTCAGAACTAACAATTTGATTTCTCATTGCTCATGCGCGAAACAAGCTGTCAGATTTCCATGGTTCCGCAAGGAAAACAGGACAAATTAAACAGGAATTTAAAACCAAACAGTAGAACTAAGGTATTGTATAATAGAGGACACTGACTGATAAATATTTTCAATGATTTTATTGAAGGGCTTGGGCGTGCACCACAATCAAAGCTTATTATGACCGCTCGCCACTGCTGTACTTACTGTATGAGTTATAGCAGGAATCTTTGGGCAGCACACAAATTAATGAGACAAACCGTCTATAGGTCAAGCTTTGAGGCTCAATTACTAATAGAAACAGTACATTTATAAATCAGAAATATGGCAGCTGAGAATAACTGTGGGGACGTGTAGACAGCTTGCCACGAAGGGGATTTAGAGCTTAAGATGCTGAATTTTGCAGATGAAAAATGGCTTCTGAGTAGCACTTAAAGCTGTAGTCTCCGACTGCATGGTCTGCGCTATAAATAAACCCACTGGGACAACTGGATTTGGCAGAGAATTAAGTGAGCTAGGCACAAAGGGCTGGTCTGCTCAATGAAAAGGTTGCACGGAATACTTGAATTTTCATGGGCTGAAAAAACAACAACCCAGCAGCACCCACAAAGTGAATGTAAAATTAAATACATATGCAAATTAGCCATATAGGATAGGATCCAGTTCGACCTCGACCCTATTCGGAACAATTGCTCTAGAAAATAGATGAATGGATACAAGCAAAATACAAAAATGAAAAACTTCAAGACAGCGGAACCTTTGCATTCACATCAAAAAGGATTGTAGAAAATTTACGAAAAAATATAGTAAAATAAGAAAATTATTACTTCAAATAAGCAAAATTATCTGCCAACAGAACAAGAAAATTGTACTTAAATTTACCTGCAAGATTTTGAAAAATAAGAAAGTAATACTAGGCCCATATCAACCACTGCGGTCTTGAAAATAAAGTTAATGTTGACTTTTTTCAAGCTGTAATAAATAGAACTATTTTCTTGAAATGAATATTTTCTACGCTTGGATAACTTAGCCTGAGAGTCAAGCAGGGAGGTAACAAGTCCCGTTTTCTTTGTCATGACCAAGCTGGGAATTTAACCCACAACCTTCAAGACTGAGGGTAGGCACTCTACCACTAGACCACTGAGCTGGTAGTGAAAGTAGGAAAAATTAGCTTAGTAAATATAAATAAATTAAGCATATTGCACTCGTCTGTTTTCATACTTGTATTTTTTTCCTTTTATCTTATTACTAGATTATGCAAAATCTCATGAAACCCCAGTTCAGGGCCTTTGATGTTGGTTAGTTGTCATCTTAAAATGCTGGAAATGCTTGTTTTAATCCTCACAGTACTTAAAACTGGCTGTTAACACTCAATGCCAAGACTGCTTGATCAAATAAGATTAAGTAAAAAAATCTTAAAATAAGCACAATGATCTTGCCTGACAATTTCATTTTAAGTAAAAAATAACTTGTCAAAACAAAATTTAGGTTAAATTTAAGAAATGATATCTTACTTAGGATTTTAGTTTTTGCAGTGTTCTCTTCCCTCTATTTTTGCATGTGAATTGACAGACAGATATTTACATTTATGATTGTTGCGTAAGGAAGAAATCAGAAGGTTAAACAGAAAGCTACATTCATTATCTTGATGAGGTTACGACTGACAGAGACCGATCCTGTGTGCATTAAAGAGATTGTTAATCCATCGCCGTCACTTATCCTTTCAACGTCTGTTCAGATGCTAATACAATAAATACTGTGTGCTTCTTAGCAGCTGCTGTGACTGAACGGCGTTTATTTCATTGTGCACTGGAAGTTCTAATTGTTGTTCTGTGAAAATGGATCCTTGCTGTGGTTGAAAACTGTGCAATTTAATATTTGTTAGCCAATAGCTTCACACTTAAAGAGTTTGATATGGTGGTAACCTTTTGTTCATGCAGAATCTTAAAACAATGTAAGTAGACGTTATGAATGTTTGATGTATAAAATCTATATATGAACATGGCAGGTGATCGCATTCTTGTAGATATACAAACCCCATTTTAAAATCAAGTTAGGATGTGTAAAATGTAAATAAAACAGAATCCAATGATTTGCAATACATTCAATTGAATAAGACGAGATATTTAATGTTCAAACTGATGAACGTTGGTTCTTTTTAACTATTCACTCAATTTGAATTTTATGCCCGCAACATGTTCCCCCAAAAAGCTTGGACGGGGGCATGCTTACTACTGTGTTACATCACTCAACACACAACACTCAGAAGCATTCGGGAAATGAGCTGCTTGAATGAATTGCTTTCCTTATACCCGTTTGGCATTGCTCGGCAGAGAGCGAGTGGCCATTCCACGTCACTACGCAGAATGCGTTTGCGACGTAAACAACTATGTACAAGGTAAAAGGGCCAAAGCATTCCATAATTAAATTTGAACTTGCGGCAACTTCAGACACTCAGTAATTAGTGGCTGCTATTTAAAGCTCATATAATAATGGTAACAACGTCCTAATTGTTGATTTCCTTATGTATTCTGATGATGCATTCGAGAAAGGTCAAAAGTCAGAATGACCCCAGTTGGATTTTCCCAGTGCCAACCTAAAAGTGTTTGAGGCGATAGTAAACAACCAAAATGGCGCATAGTGATAAATATTTTTTTTTGTGTCTTGGTCCTCAAAATACTTTTTAAGCTCCAGCAAACTTGCCTTCATTATTTATCTCATTTCATAAGCATTCCGTACAGCTCGGGAGTTCACCATATAATTTAATGCCCAGAGATATCCGCATACTGTCACGAACATGGTGCCACGTGAAGTTATGTTGAATATTTATGAATGAAGAAAGCTATCTAGTTTTATACTCAAGTAAATTGTGTTTTACCATTCACGGTCTGTTTCCATAGAGAGGTCACATTTTCGTTCGCCTTCGCAAGTGGGATTTCCGAGTTCAAGAGGGCGTTCCCGTACACACTTGTTGGTATGAAGTCAGAAATGTCCGTCTTTCTTCAAATGCAGCATTAGAAATGCACTTGATGGTGACGGTGTCCTCCAGACTCACTCGCTGGTAGAGTGATGAGTCTGGTTTGACTAAACTGGTGAAATGAAGATTCAAGTATGGATGGATTTGTTTGACTTTTTTAATATTTAGTTTCAACTGTATGTCCTAAAAGTAATTTTTGTTACTGAAGTGAGGGTCAAACATTAAGAACCTTGGTAAAAATGATAATGTAATTTCTCCTGGCTACGGCCCTGGGTGAAGAAACTGCACACTTCACCAACACCACACTTGCAAACAAGAAAGAATATATAAATGCAGGTATTCATGAGGAACCAAATACAACTCAACTGTCAGCACAAGTGCACCCTTCACTCTGATGTTTACTCTACCGAATGCATGCAAGCATCCAAAATGTGCACGTTTATGTGTCAATTGATTTTCTCCTTTTGGGATGAATAAAGGCTTGTTCTACCATTGATTTTTCGATTGTCATTTGTGCATGCCTTGCTGATAAAGGAATGAAAGACTATACTTTGCTTCAGCTTTTATCAATGTTTTTGTCAAAAACCTAGCTTCCCACTACCCTGTTCCCTAAATACAGCACCTTCAGCCCACATCTGTTTTCAAGTTTTTTTTCTTCTAGATCTCACTCACACTTACTCACAGCAGTCTCTTACACCTTGTTGTTTGTGTAGACTCATTTTGACAAAATACACTCACAGACAGACGGATTTAGGATATTTTGCCACACAGATACAACCACAGCCACTAAAATATGTCACTAATATAATTTGTGTGACATAATATTATGAAGAACATTCATGTTTTCTATTTCTAGATTTATTGTAGAAAAAGAACAAATTATTATGTAGACAAGGCACAAGGAAAGACACAGTCTGTCAAGGATCTTTACATGCTTAAATGCAAACCCCTCTAAATGCTTAAGCAATGACTAGATGTAATGTCACTGAAGTGAAGGTAAAGCATTTCTAAAAATGTTGCATAATAATCCCTGTTGGTGTGGGAAAGAAAATCTAATCTTATTATTAAATCCTCACTCAGTAATCTACAGTTCTGCTGTCATAATGAATCAAGTTGCACATCAAATAGAGGTGATGAATCGGCTGTCAACAATCCGGTACAACTCATCGCCTTCATAACTGACGTGTTTGACCACATGGAGAAATGAAGGTGAAGTTAAACACTAAATAGAACTGTCAGACCACCTTCATGCGCAAACTCAACCATGGGCGAACAACGTTTGAAAGAGTTACATGAAGTGATGTCCATGTCGCACTCACTCAACAGGGAATCAAAAATGACTTGATGAAAGTATTATATGCTTCTGCAAAGCAATGTCTCAACCCCTTCCAACAGTAGCTTTGCCCATCCATGTAATACCTTTTTTCCCCTTACTTTTCCTAAATGCTGAGGTTACGTCAGGAGGAAATGGTAGAAACGTGCTTCTGACTTAAAATAAATAAATAATAATAATAATTAAAAAAAATAATGCACTAGCGGAAACATTATACGTATTTAAGAAGCCCATTCCCAAAAATGACTTAGGCAATTATTTTAAGAGTTAAATATGTTTAATATTTTGTCCTGCACTCCCCCCAAAATTGTAATGGTTTTTTTTTATGTTATTTTTTATTTATTTATTTTTTCTTATGGAGAGCTCAGTATTGTTCATTCGATTTGACATTTCATCATTGCTCTCCTTTTTTATTTTTTATTAAAAACAATTTTTTATATATATATATATATATATTTTTTTTGTATGTGGGTGAGAATGTGTATGTGCGTGTGTGTACGTGCGTGCGTGCGTGCGAGCGTGTGTGTGTGTATTCATTAGTTCACCTAAAACCTATCAAAAAAAATCCCATATTAATAATATAATATAATAATAAATTGCCAAATGCAGAAACATCAATGTAAGTTATCACGATGTGGTGGCTCTCGCTAACAGGCAGAATTAAGTAACCAGAATAAGGTTAAAAAAAAAATAAATGTAAGGTTTTTTTTTATATTAGAACATACAGAAGCTTTGATACAGCCTCTGAACCGAAGAAAATCCTTAAGGCAATGGTAGTTATAAAAAACGGCCAGCAGGTGGCAGCAGAGTATAAGAGATCAACCACAACCATGTTGCAACAGGCTTTTCCCCAGTGTTTTCAACAGGTTTGTGAATAATGAAGAAACTTAGATATATTCTAATGTTATTGCTGGAAAACGGAAACAGATACAAATATATTTTTTTCCTGATGAAAGAAGAGACATTAATCTTTCTTTTGGTTGGTTCCATGTTTTTATAGGAATGGAATAGAATATTCTGTGGACCTTGCAAAATCAGTCAAAATCCAGTAAAACAGCGGGGAGCGAAGGGGGTTGCTTCAGTGAAAATGGCTGGGAGTGAATGAGTTAAGTATTGTTGTCAAAAACAAACAATAAAATATATGTGTACTAATGTTGTTCCGATACCGTTTTTTTGGCCCGATACCGATTCCGATGTTTGTTTGTTTTTCTCAACATGAAAAAGCTGTCCTGCCATTGGTTCAGAGCATTCAATGGCCAATAGGATATGTTGGCTCAGCATGCAGTGAACATGTCACACATCAGTTAATGTCGTGCATGAGCAAGACACAAGATGCTGCATCCAAAAATCCTATATTAGCGTCAAAATTAATGGTATCGGCATGTTACTTGTTAGTACTCACCGATACTACTGTTTTAATGCAGTATCGGGGCCTCTGCAGATACCAGTATCGGTATCGGAACAACACTAATGTGTACTTTATAGACTGTAATTTTATGATTGGTTGGCGCCCAGCTGCGTCTCGCTCATTAAAAAACAGGAAATGGGTGTGTGCAGTGGAGTTTTTTGCCCCATCACTTTAAGAAATGCCTACATCAATCATCAATAAGATGACAATGATGTCACGGCCCTCCTCGGCCTGCATTTGACAACCAGGTTAAAAGAGGTTCTGAGCAACGGTTCCATTGTAACCACGTAAAAGTGTAACAAAAAAGTGACCACAAAGGGCAGAGCCAGGCTATTTCGTTGTAGAAAAGGTACAATGAAAATAGACTATTAAGGTCGATGACCCAGGGCCGCCTTGCCGATGACAGAGACACTGATCTAATATTACAAACTGTAGTATATGACACCTCAGTGATTTTGAAGGTGAACTTCATAATTCTGCTGTATCCTATTGTGTTCTGGATGGTTTGCTGCGTCCTCTGTGTCTCTCAAGATCATGTATCATGCAGTCAGTTGTCTCCCAAAGCCCTTTTCTTCTCCTCTCCTTGATTTGACAGTGGAGGAGAGAGAACATGGGCGACTTTACTGTCAAATATGTTCTTCTATATGTTAATTTTCTAAGACGACAAATGAATATGTTTTCTCCGATCATTGTTCCACATGAGTCTTTTGTCTGTAATGTTTGTCAAAGAAAGCTATATGTTGGATTCATGGGAAGTTCTGCAGAATTTGTCACACTTTTGTCCTTGATTTAATATGTTCATAAATAGCAAGTTTATGCCAGTTGACCCAACTGTGCTCATTTTGCTCATATATGGACATGAGAGACTTAACGTTTGTAGTTTGTAATCGCACAATAATTCAAACACACGGATGCATGACTCAAGCCATAGTTCAGAGAAATGGAGACTTTCCAACTGTTGTGACTTGCTTTGAGCTAGGAAGCTCCAGGAATTTGAGAGTTGAGACGTTTGTAGTTTGTAAGCGCACAAGAATTCAAACACACGCATGCATGATGACTCAAGCCATAGTTCAGAGAAATGGAGACTGTCCAACTGTTGTGACTTGCTTTGAGCTTTTTTAATTCAATAGGAAGCTCCAGGAATTTGAGAGTTTAGACGCCTATCAAGGAGGGTACACGCAGAGAGCCCGCACATGGCAAGGACAAAATCCTGAAAGTAGGCTATGTATTTACTGCTTTTATAGTGTAGCGTAGTTTGACCAACAAAGAATATGACACACATACCGGTTAATTATGACACGACGCCCAAACCAGTTATCAGTTGTAATTCCAAAATTGGCCTATGAGAAGCAGCAAAGTGCCACTAAGGCATCCATCCAGCCTATATAAAACAATAACAACAATATAACCAGAAAATGCATAGAAGAAGGAATAGAAGATGCTAGGCTAACCGTTAGCCTATTTGGTAACTACATTGCAGTTGCCAACTCGTTTTGTCATTTTGACTGTGGTGAATGACACAACTACTTGCTCCTTCATTTGAGTCTGGAAATAACGCTAGCTTCAAATCGTTTTGATATTGTTTGACTATTGCCTCATTCATGCCACTATCAAGTATTGTGTTTTATGTTGCACACTGAAAAAAAGGATGTAAATATTGTACCGTTTTGTCATTTGTGATTGTTGACCAGACTGATTTTGGAGCAGATCCGTGAGGAAAATTCACTCTTAACACACACCTCACCATAGAATAATCAGGCAGGATAATCATGATGAGAGGCAATACACAATAAGCAATACATAAAATAAAATTGGCTGTGCCTTAAGAAGGATGTACAGTTGCTGACAGCTGCTCTGTGCTGTGTCAGAATCTTACTGAAAAAATATTCCCACATGACAATATAGCAAATACCATTACACTGGTGCTCAAACACTGATCTGGCTCCTGGCCTCTCGACAAACAAGCCATAAATTGATGGCACACAACTGCGGTCATGATCTACTTTAAGCGTGTTAATACAGACACTGCACCTTTGTCATCAATGGTAGCTCCTGTTGACACATCTCGGAAAAACCCTCATATTATGAATTATTTTGGCCGTGGTCACACAAAATGACTTCACTTGCCGTTTCCTGTTTGATTAGAAACAAATGAGTGACCTATAGTTAATGCACTCTAAAGAGGTATCATCAGTAAACCTGTGCTTAGAACAGTTTTGATCAAAACACGAAATAAAAACAGGTTTATCGAGTGTGCAGAAAGATTACGATAATATTAGCAAAAACATCATCTAGAATGGAACTGTAAAAAAAAAAAAAAAAGGTGCTACTCGGGTAAGCAGCAGAAGGCTCAGCTGGGTAACGCCATATGATTCATACAGCGACAAGGGGTCAGCGTTCCACAGGGAATGTACATGAGTCACAGTGAGATGAATAGAATGCTGTTATACTGTGGATGTGATTGAAGAATCCTTTCTTGTTTCATTTAATTCAATTACATTTATTCATAGTAAGTCAAAGGAATACTTTCAAGTGTGACGACAGTCTCACCCAACTGCATTGACTTTCACATCACGAACGTGGACAATAAATGTTACCTTTCAATTTATGTCAGACAGATATTTTTCTAAGGATACATTCATACTTAACAGACACGGTAACAAATGTGCAAATGTGGAGGGAGGATGCTTGAGACAGATGTTTAAAAATTCAATGCAAACATTCCATTATTGTATTATATTTTATAAATCTCAACATGTGTGTCATGTTGACTGTATGCTACCACTTAGCAAAAATTGTATTTTCCAATTTTCATCACACATTTACACTACAACGCCTTTTGTGGTATGAATTGTACATTAACTTGGGTATTCTGATTTAGACGTTCCACTATATATATCCGGCTATAAAAGCACAGAGTGTTGCAAACATCCTGAGTCATTCTGCACATACCGTAGGTGGGAGGCAATCAATACGATTTGTTAGTGAGACAGCAATGGCCAGCCAGTCAGCCAAGCACAGTCGACAGAAGCAAGGCCATTACAACAAGTAAATATGAACCATATGGCTATATTAAAGACACAGACAGACAGACAAGCAGAGAAAGAAAGAAAGAAAGAAAAAAAGAAAAAAAGAAAAAAAGAAAAAAAGAAAAAAGAAAGAAAGAAAGAAAGAAAAAAAGAAAGAAAGAAAGAGCTCAGGTCAGGTGAAATTTGCTTGCATTGGATGTGATGTCTTGCTGTCCTTTTCACCACAATAAAATGCAATCAAACCGCAAAATGCAATTGCTGTAAACAAGCGGTTTCTAATGGAGGAACCAGCTTACTTTAACACGTTAAGGCCTAAAAACATGTCTCTAAAACCTAAGGGTGACTTCAGAGTCCCCTAACCTGAAGTTTTCCTGGAAATCCAACAATATTAAAAATAATTGATATCTCAGCTCCTGAAGCAGGTAGAAACATAATTCCAAAATCATTTCAGAGCTTACACCTGTGGCGTAACATAAGTTAATTATTATAAACCTTCAATATATTTTTTTTCAACAAATGTCGCATCTGCGGGTATATTTACCTTCAACACTGTAGGTGTTGCATAGTATAGTACTGCATAGTAATAACCTTGGGGATTCGAGTGGTAATTATTCGTCGTCATTCTGTTACAAAGCTGTTGAACTTTTCAACATCCTCATACAAACATATTTCTTAACAATACAATGTCGACTGGTTACAGTGATTCGAATTCCTCCGCACCGTCGTCAATCGCATAATTTATTTCATAACTCTCGCAAATCTGTGTAAGCCATAAATGTTTTGAATAAAATTCCAGGACATGCTACGAGGCCCACGTCGCCCTCATGTGTCATTTCATCGGCTAAGAGATCAAGAATTGGTCAAAACAAAACAAAATGATTTATCCGCTCTAGAAACACATTTGCGCGCTCCCGCCCTTAATAGGTTAATACTGCCAATTGTATTTGTAACTTACAAAATAATCATCTGGACTAGTTTGAGATTTATGGACACTGCACACGGGAGGAGACGTCTCTCGCTCTCAATTAATTTCCTATGGAAGCAGGGGAACAAGGCGAAAATCGCCTTCCCCTCTCCCCCTCGGCGACATGAGACATTCGTGCATGTGAAAAATCGCGCGCATACGTAGGTCCGCGACGTCATGTTCCACTTTTGTCGCTGCCGCCGGTGCTTCAACCAATCAGCAAAGGTTTCATTGATGAGCCAATGAACGCAGGGCATGCAACATAGTGGGCTATCCTGCAAAATGGATGAGATCATTTTAGCAGTGTACGACAAAGAAAGAGTTCTATGACAATCTCTCAACAACTGTTAGGAACATCCCCAACTCTGAACAATTCACATACCACGTACTCGTTCTTCAAGCTCAAGCCCCAAAATAAGGTTTCCTGGCGGCATCCGCGCTCAAAATACTGGCACCAGCTGGACTTGATTTTGACCAGGCGCACTTCACTGAAGAATGTGCTAATCACCCGTTCATTTCAGACTGCAGACTGTGACACAGACCACTCATTGGTGTGTTGAAAGGTCAAGCTGCAGCTGAAGAAATTGCCTGGAAAGGCACGGATCGACACCAGCAAAATGGCCCAACCAGAACTTGTTGAACTATTTGCCTCCACCTTTGAGAAGGAACTAGGTGTACCACAAGGAGAATCTGTTAGGCAGAAGTGGGAAGTGCTGCGAACTATCCATTGTACAGCCTTGGCCACCTTTGGGAGGAAAACCTTGAAGTCACAGGACTGGTTTGATGCCAAGCTGACCACGATGACCCCTGTCATTAAAGCCAAGCGCTCAGCACTTGCTGAGTACAAGAAGTACCCAAACAAGAAGAATCTTCAGAAACTCAGAGCTGCGAGAAGCAAAGTTCAGCAGATGGCTCGGCGCTGTGCCGAGTACTGGACACAGCTCTGCCAAGACATCCTAACAGCTGCCATAACAGGGAACATCCGTTGTATGTACAATGGCATCAAGAAAGCACTTGGACCGGCTCAGAGCAAGATTACCCCCATCAAATCATCCACTGGGGAGATTATCACGTAAAAGAATAAGTAGATGGAGAGATGGGTGGAATATTACTGCGACCTCTACTCCAGACAGAACACCGTGGCACGGTCAGCCCTTGATGCTCGACTGAATGCCATCCATGGACGAACTTGACGACGACCAAACCATTGATGAACTTAGTAAAGCCATTGATAAACTGGCTGCTGGCAAGGCATCAGGCAGTGGCATACCCCCAGACTTGATCAAACACTGCAAGACCGCCTTAGTGCTGCCCTTGCATGATGCCCTTTGTCAACGTTGGAAGGAAGGTGTTGTACCACAGGACACGACGGACGCCAAGATCATTACCTTCTACAAACACAAAGGGGAGAGAAGCGACTGCAGCAACTACAGGAGCATTTCCTTCCTCAGCGTTGTTGGCAAAGTCTACGCACGAGTTGTTCTCGTTCGTCTACAGAAACTCGCCCAACGTGTCTACCCTGAGTCTCAGTGTGGCTTCTGCGCGGAACTATCGAAGGTAGACATGATATTCTACATCCGCCAACTCCAGGAGAAATGTTTCCGGAGGCCTGTATGTCGCCTTCATCGACCTCACCAAAGCATTCAATCTGGTCAGCAGAGAGGGCCTCTTCAAGATCCTGCCAAAGATAGGATGCCCACCAAAGTTACAAAGCTTCATTGAATCATTTCACACCAGTATGCAGGGGATAGTGCAGCATGACGGCAATGTCTCAGAGCCATTGAACATACGCAGCGGAGTGAAACAACTGCGTACTTGCGCCAACCCTCTTTGGGATTTTCTTTGCTATGCTCCTGAAGCATGCCTTCAGCACAGCAACAGAAGGAATCTACCAGCACATAAGATCTGACGGCAGGCTTTTCAATCTCGCCGCCTGAAAGCCAGGACCAAAGTATGTGAGGCTCTAATCAGAGACATGCTGTTCGCAGACGACGCTGCAGTTGCAACCCTCAAACAGTAAGAGCTTCAGACCCTGATGGACCGCTTGGCATGGAAATACTACCAACCATCACCATCGATGATTACGAGCTGGAAGTCGTGAATCAATTCACGTACTTGGGGTCCACGATCAGCAACAACCTCTCCCTTGATAGAGATCGACAAGAGGATCGGAAAGTCAGCTTTCACACTCACTCGCCCTCACCACACGAGTGTGGGAGAATCATAAACTCTCTGTCAAGACGAAGATGGCAGTGTACAACGCCTGCGTCATCAGCACACTGCTCTATGGGAGTGAGACGTGGACAACATACGCCCGGCAAAAAGAGACTGAACTCCTTCCACTTGCGCTGCATTCGCCACATTCTGGACATATCTTGGCAGGACAAAGTGCCCAACACCGAAGTTTTGTTCCGCGCCGGCCTTCCCTCCATGTTCACTCTACACAGACAACGCAGGCTCCGGTGGCTAGGCCACGTTAAACCGCCTGGAGGATGGCTGAATCCCCAAGGACATCCTCAATGGAGAACTAGCGACTGGTAGAAGAGATGTTGGGCACCCACGGCTGCGCTTTAGAGATGTCTGCAAAAGAGACAAGAAAGCCCTGGAGATCAACACAGAGCCGGGAGGAGCTTGCAAAGCACCACTTCGAATGGAAAGACACTCTGGCCAGACGGCTCGAGGAGGGCTAGAAAAGATTGACTACTGCAGCAGATGGGAAAAGGGCCCGCAGGAAGAACCGTCACAGACCCGGCAGGCCGGCACCAAAGAGACCACCCACAAGTGTGACCCGTGTGATAGGGACTGCCATTCTGCCATAGACGGTGCTGTTCCAGTACAGCCGACATTTAGGATTCTCTTTCATGGTCATCATAGACCAACGGAGGCCGAGAGTGAGTGCGTTTAGATGGTCAACTACTGATTTTCATGGAAAACACTAGCTTTCGTTGTATAATGGACATTTTGGAGCCAAGGTACCAACTTCCTTCTCGGCACTACATTACAGCGATGGCGCTACCGGACCTATACAACAATCCATTCAATCCGTGTATGATTCCTTCCACTCCGAAAAAAGGGATCGTATCGGATCAGTACCAGAAAGAGCACGCCTTAAAAAAATTGCATCGGATCGGAAGCCCCAAAAAATCTGATCATACTAGCCATAAAATTGACAAAAAATATCACAAAATTGAGTTACAATGACAGTACAATCAATAGCAATGGTTCAATTTCAATCCCATTAGTTCTGGGTTGATGAAATATCTCCAAGAAGCAAGTGAACGAGGCATCGGCAAAAATGGCTTCTGTTTGCCGCGATGTACTTAAAATGGGGTCTAGGGGTGCTGTGCAACGGTTTCAGATTTTGCTGTACGAGAAACCCTCCCGCGGTTTTACGGTTTTTACGATTAATATATTGTAGACATAAAAAAAAATCACATCACATCTTAAAATAGGGCCTGGGCACTATGTATAACAAATGGATGGTATGTACCCTCTCTTTCTTTCATCTTTCAATTTCTTTCCATTTCAACCATACTTACAGGTAAATGTTCACAGCCTTTAAACTGGCAATTTGTGCAGTTTACCGCTACACATCACATTTAGGCATCGAGATAGGTTTCTTGGGAGTCCTAAGATGGCAGCTCCGCGGCTTCAAAAGTCTCGGCCCATGGTGGGGCTCGCGGAAGCATCCCGCCCTGCCGCGGATCGGAGCCCCGGGGGTTGGTGAGGCGGCCGGCGGTCGGCCAGTGGCGACGCAGAGAGCGGTGGTTCCCGGCAGCGACGATGGCCTTCCCTTTCCCTTCTTCCACTCAACCTGGTCCAGGCCGGAACCCTAACCACACTGTCGGGTACGCAACTCTACCCAGGCGGCGTTCAAAGCTGAGCCCTGTGTTGTTGTGCGCCCGCTAAATGGGCCACGTAGAAACAGAAGAGCTATGAAGTATATTTGCGCCGCACGTGAGCGGAAATAACCAGTGTTGTTCAACGGCTACGGTTATTTAATCCTGACATCGTAAAACTGGTTAATTGCTGCACCCCTAATGGGGTCTAGCCTAGAAATCCAGACTCACTCGCAGCTTTGCCGGAGAGCGAGTCTGGTCAACCGCCCTATCTGTTGCATTTCTGAGGCAGGGCAAACCTAAACTAACAGACAGTGGACTGAACCAATGATCGATGAGCGGACGTGACGTCAGAATAGCGACTCGTTGAAGTCTTTTATTTATTTTATTTTTTTGCGGAGATGAAGTAAAAATCCAACATGGTTACTAGCCGAAGAGAGACAGTAGTGAATGACGATGTTGTTGAATGTCGTTGTTGCGGGAAAAACTTGATGGCTGAAGAGTGACGTTGCTCACACAAATAGACGAATATGATTGGGTCGTCTTGTTTTTGTCTTGTTTTCGGACGGAGCCGAATCGCTGTCTATGGCCGGACTTCAAAAAGAAAATGAGTGTGGTTTACCAGGCTAAATGGGGTCTACGTATTGTAAATGTTGTCTATGGTAATAATTGCCAGCAGTTGTCACAAAGGGAGAACAGAATAGAGTAACATCAAAAATATGGAGCAAATGAAGTGCTGTCTGTAAGGTATTCATGATAATTTCTCCCCAAGAATTATACGTGCCCCTTAAATCTGAGGTGTGCGGACAGGTCTGACTACCCCCCTGGCGCATTGTTGCATGATGTCATGCCTGAACTCTGTTGAGTTTTTTTATGATCATTCAGCCCTTCACCAAGATGAAACATTTCAGTGCTTGCCAAATCAACATGAGAACAGCTACTATTTAGGATATTAGTAAACATTTCCAGCAGATACAATTTGTTTTTGGACCCATGCAAATAAACAGTAGTACAATTCTACCCATAGCAAATTACAACTTACATTAGATAACCTTCATTAGTCCCACAATGGGGACATGTGCAATCTAATCTAATCTAATTGGGTTTTATGTTTCAATCTACATCAAAGACTTTTAGAGTCATGGTTGAGTGGTACACAACACTCATAGTGCTCTGAAAGTTATCTATAGTCAAAAAAATTTAATTACAGAGATGACCGTGTAAACAGAATGACAGCCTCCTAAAAAAAATGTATGCCATCAACTTGAAGTCATTAACATTGCTATTTGCTAGCCTACCAATCCTCAAGTTCATCAGCACTAAATTTGAATAAAATGATCATTTCACGACACTGCTTTCAAATGCATTTTCTCATTTACAAAGTGTTGCCATGGCAGCATGTGAAAATTAGGAGACTTAAGTCAGTCACTTGCAAACAGCATGAAACAAGAATGCTGCCACTTGTCCTTACAAAGCTTTACAATACAAAGCAAACTTTGCCATCGCGATAATTGAGGAGCAGGGAGGGACATAAGTCATGTTACATTCATATATTTTACAGTATGAAAGGAGAACATTTGTACTTGTTAAGCCCATAAACCATCTCATGACGCTTTTGGAGTTAAATGAGCCCTGTCTTGTCGCTCATTAACACCTGCAACACTGAATTAATTAAATCCTGCTCATCAGTGTAGAATAATTTAACATAATCAGAAAATATTCCTTTTTTTAATCTGATATTGTGATAACTGTCACTATATTGTTTCTCTACTATCTGCTCATATCAGGATGCATACATGGTGAACATAGTTGCAGGTCACAGGAAGTGTGACTGTAGTATTAAAGTGACCCTTTAACCCCTTAAAATTAATTTTTTGGCATACATATTGAAATTAAGTTTTTTTTTTTCTTTACAGTCTCCGGAGAAAATTAAGATCTTAACTGAGTATCCAACCATTTAGGCAAATGATGAGATTTTGGTGGTGGGACACAAATCAACATTCTCTGTCACGCAAGCATGCAAAAAAAATCTTACCTCATTTTACTCCAAATTCGACCAAACCCACAAGTACACATTTCCTAAAGGCTGCCAAAAAAATTCTTGGCTCAAAGGAGCTTATTTAAAATTGTTAGACATCAGCTATGATTAGTAAGGCTCTTACTCTAACAAAGACCATAATTCCCTGAAAGATCAGATAAAGTAGAGCCCTCCCCAAGAATGTACTGAACGATCTGGCTTTTGCCTTTCGCTAACTTGATTGCGCTTTGAAGTTTAGAGGAAAGCTTAAAGGTATATTCAAGGATTTTCTCAAAAAATACGATACGATACGATATACTTTTACAGTATTTTCCCCGTGGGGAACTTTTTCCTGGACTCCGTCCAGCTGCAGTTTACAGTAAAGAAAAAAACAACAGAATGGAAAGAGATAAAATTAAAATTAAATAAGAAGTGCAGCAATAAGTGGAAGACTTCCCAGAAGTCATCACAGAAGTATACATGTGTAGAGAAGTACATACACGAGGACTGCACACACCCATATACACACACACACTCATATATATATATATATATATATATATATATATATATATATATATATATATATATATATATATATATATATATATATATATATATATATACATATATATATATATATATACATATACATATATATATATATATACATATACATATATATATATATACATATACATATATATATATATATACATATACATATATATATATACATACATATACATATATATATACATATACATATACATATATATATATACATATACATATATATATATATATATATACATATACATATATATATATACATATACATATATATATATATATATATACATATACATATATATATATACATATACATATACATATATATATATACATATACATATATATATATATATATATATATATATATATACACACACATACACATGAGTATGTACAGCACGGCTGCATATATTCCAATATTCCACACACACAACATTGCACCATATATCTTATTGCACTGAGTTAATGTCGAAACCAAACGTCTGTTTGTCACGTTTTAAAAAAATTTGCATACGGAAGACCATTCTACCAGCTCTCCTGCTCGTCCGGGGGAAACGCCTCTGAAATGTCGCTAACATGCGAGCTCATCTTCATCATCATCTTCATCAGTCTCTGCAGCGGGCCTCACTTCTTAGATGGATGTCCTCTTGCAGCTCTCAGCTATTTTCAAAGTACGTGGTGAGTTCGGTAGAGCTACAATGATGAATAGCTAAATCCGAAGCTCACCAGGTTCATACTAAAAACACTTAAAGTGCACATGTGCAGCTATTAACTCATTCACTGCCATTGACGGCTATAGACGTCAAAAATTCATTTGAACTGTTTCTATTAGTTTAACTTTTTTTCCCAACTTTTGTTAACAAGAGTATGAAAACCTAGAAAAAAAATATTACACATTTAGAACAGATATAAAAAAACATTTTCTTCGTGAGTTGACTATTGAAGTCATACAATTAATTACAATTAAAAAATGTTAATCGCCCGACACAATTTAAAAAAGAAAAGATTATTAAAAATTAGCGCCGTCAGGCGATTAATTTTTTTAATCGTAATTAATCGCATGACTTCACTAGTTAACTCACGATTAATTGCAAATTTTATATCTGTTCTAAATGTACAATTAAAAAAATTCTAGGTTTTCATACTCTTGTTAACAAAAGTGGAAAAAAATGTAAACTAATAGAAATAGTTCAAATGAATTTTTGAAGTCTATAGCCGTCAATGGCAGTGAATGAGTTAACGAGCACGTATGACGTCGTTACGGCATATTGATTGACAGAATCGAGAAACAATCATTACCTGGAAGACGCAGGGACAAAAAAATCCTTCAATACACCTTTAAAGTTGAAAGAAGCATGGCGGAAAGTCGCAGCCTCTACAACTATACACATTTGACCAATTTGTGAAAGACTAAAACATTCAATTATAATTAACTCATTCACTCCGAGCCATTTTCACTGAAGCAACTGCCTTTGCTGCCGGCTGTTTTACTGGATTTTGACCGATTTTGCCAGGCCCACAGAATATTGTGTTCTATTGCTATAAAAACATGGAACCTATCAAAAGAAAGATTAGAGTCTCTTCTTTCATCAGGATTTTTTTTTTTATATTTTTATATTTTCTGTTTTGAAGCAATTAGCATTAGAATATAGCTAAGTTTCATCATTATTCACAAATCTGTGAAATATCCAGAAGTGGAAAGATCTTTTTGCAGCATGGCCCTGGTTGATCTCTTACACTCTGCTGCCACCTGCTGGTCGTTTTTGTAATAACTACCATTGCTTCAACCATTCTCTTCAGTTCAGAAGCTGCATCAAAGCCTTTTGTATGCTCCAGCATAAAAACATTAAAAATGTCTTTGGAGCATGGTAATATTTAAAATAGAACATATTTATACATTTTTGGGAGCAAATGAGTAAAGCTAAGCACTTGTAAGAAATCGATGAAAATAAAGGCCAGAGAGTAAAAAAAAGAAGAAAAAAAAGAAAAAGGATAACTGGCAATTTGTCATTAAAATACTGCCAAGTACTGACCATGCTTGGGGTTTCCTCTTGAGCAGGCCTTGTCTCCTCCACTGGGAGTGGGGGCTGAGATGGTAGGTCAGCTGACGACAAACTTTCTCCATGGCCCCCAGAGAGTCGCCCTCCTATTGGACACAAACAATGATATGAAGTCATGGAGGACTTTTGAAAGTTACCTGAAACGCTAAATAGGAGACTAACGGGAAATCTGTTAAAACGTGTTACTATATTGTTAATCTATAACAGGCTATCACATGGGAAAGTTGATAAGCACAAATTGAATTTACAACCAAATGTGGTAGTCAAAAAGATAAGGTTGGCAAGCTTGTTTATTGTTGTATAAGTTTTGTTGATCAACGTTTGTTGGTTTACTTGCCAAAACGATTTAAAAATATTTATTTTATTATTATTTGGACCAATGGAATAAACCCTGAATGTGTTCAAAATAAGGTTTAAAATGTTCATAAATGACATGTGGCCTCGTACAATAGAGTTTGAAGTAATCATCACTATTCAAAAAAACAGAGTGATGCTGCCAATCAAAGTCTAGTAAGCGAGTTGTCTAATTCACAGGGGATTGACAAAGGTAGGCATAATGGGCATGACATTACTGCAGAGACAAGATTATGAAAAGCCGGATTTATGCACTATTGGAGCAAATAATTGGCAAATACATCTGTCAGCCAAGCATGTGTGTGTGTGTATGTGTGTGTGTGTGTGTGATATGATACACACACGTTCACACAAAAATGGGGATTTCAATGCTTCACGGAGCGTTGATTGACTGATGAATCACTGTGGCTTCAAGCTTTGCAACATTTAACACATTCATTTAAAATTAACCCTGGAGAACCCAAGAACCATTTTCTTCTTTGGAAAATTATGAATTATACATTAAATGACTGCTATAAGTTCACTGAACACCAAAATATATGTTTTTTCAATTTTAACCCTTTATTCCCTAATTTCGGATTAGGGCGAAATTTGACCCTTTTGGGATTTAGGGGTATCATTTCGAAAAATCTGAATAACAAAAACTGTCAGTAAACTATTTAGAATTTAAGAAAATAATCAATCAAATACACAGCTACATTGAACAATATATTATTTTTGTTTTATTTGTTGCATTTTAGAACTGGATTTTGAATGTACAAACACACTTTGGCCAATGGAAACAAGAACACAGGGACAAAATCACTGCTGGAAAAAAAAGAAGGTCTTATTTGAGTAGCAAAATTTATAGGGGCCAAATTTGACCCCGTGGGTTCTCCAGGGTTAAAGATGCAATTTAATCTTCTTAAAATGGCAATGTAAAACTTTTAAGTACATACAGTATATGAGTTGATTTTGTTGTATCGACAAAGGCTAGTCAACCAATGACGTCATCTTCATTGTGTTTAACAGATGAGTTGTATGTTTGGGATCATGAGCAGATCCTGGCTCTCTAGAGTCGTGAAGATGTCAGGAGACCCGAGGAAGGATATAAAAAAAAAAGAAAGAAAAGTGAATCCAGCACCGACCAGACATCCCCTACTACCCACCGGGTTACCAACCAGAATCTTTCACCAACTCCAGAAACATCTAAAATCCAACAAATTAGGGAGACCCCAAGAGACCAAAGGAAAGACTGAGGAAAGGAAGGAAGGATAGATGAAGCAGAGTGAGATCCACAGACATCAGCCTCCACCGATTCAACGACCAGAGGAAGAAGCAGATTGTGTTTGAATTTTGATAGATGCTGGTGTGGTGGATCTGGCATGCATGAAAACCTCCACCAAAGAGGGGAGCCGTCAACCCCGGCCAGGACAGAGCTTGGTGTACCTGTTTGATGTATGCTCCACAAGTGGTTTCCATTTTCAAGACCTTCATAAGAGTTTTAGTGGTTAAGCATATGTTGGCTGTGGCTGTGATTGGGTTTCCATTTTTTTCTGCTTCTTAACTCATTCACTGCCAGTCATTTTTACTGAAACAAACCCATTTGCTCCCGGCTGTTTTACTGGATTTTGACTGATTTTGCGAGGCCCACAGAATATTGTGTTCTATTGCTACAGAAATATGGAACATACCAAAAGAAAGATTAGTCTCTTCTTTGACCGTGAAAAAAGGTATATTTCTATCTGTTTTCGTTTTGCAGCAATTAGCATTAGAACATAGATAAGTTTCATAATTCTTTACAAATCTGTGAATTTTCAGAAGGGGAAAGAGCTATTTGCAACCTGGCCCTGGTTGATCTCTTACACTCTGCTGCCACCTGCTGGCCGTTTTTGTAATAACTACCATTGCTTTAAGCATTCTCTTCAGGTCAGAGGCTGTATGCTATAGCATAGAAACATACAAAACGTATATATATGTTTTTGGGACCATGGCGATATTAAAAATCGAACGTTTTTTAAGGTTTTGGGAGCAAATAAGTTAATTGTTAATTTTTCACCTGTGGATAGTTTTCAAGTTGGTTACACACAACACAAATACATGTTGATTTGATGTCACATCTGTATTGATGTCAAACCCAAATGTTTTCATTCAGCAAAAGTAAATGAATTGGACCCACTGTTAGAATACTTTTGAAAGTTTGTGTACTTTAGCTTAAGGAAGAATGATGTCTGCGTCATTGGCACACAGAGCCTGAAATGCCTGGTATCACACAGTGTATCTTTTGTGAACCGTGCATGACAGCAGCACTTCACACACCAATGAGTATGGGTCATACCTGTGAGAAATCTAGCAGAGGCAATTCACACAAAATAGAAGAAAGGAAAGACAATGAAGAGAAAAGAATGCACCATCAGAGAACTTCATTCGGAGTGTCATGAGAGATCAGCAGATGTGCTGCCAGAAATTTTTATTTTGTTAGTCCGTGTATGTTTGTTCAAATCCTGCAAGTACATCTGCTTTGCGTTCAACTAAATAGCCTGACAGTTAAGTCATCTTAACTTTATTTATAGATCACTTTAAAACAGCCAAGTGCTGCACATAAAGTACAAATTGGACATAAAAATAAAGACAGTTAATGCAATAAATGAATAGTACTGGTAAACTCGATTTTTCCAGATGCGGGGTTTTGTATTGTGATCTTATAATCAGGTACCGTCTGTCATTTCAAATCTCAACCTTTCAACACGTTCTTGTATTGTGTGTCTGCCTGAGTGAGACATATTATTTATACCGCCGGCACTCAGGGTAAATGCTTTTGTGTTATTAAAGCTGCAGCAAGTGAATTGTAATTAAATAAATGAGAGTGATCTTGGGCCGTTGAAAGCAGCAGTAGTGGTATTTGACTGGAATTTGTGCTTTTCTTTCATCTTCTCCCATGCCTTCTCTCTGACTTTATGCTTCATCACCTCCACATGCTTTCCTCTTATTGGCGGCCTCTTAAATTATTGATAGAATACACATCGATCAATCTATCCCATCTCAAAAGATCCAATGACCCCTCTCCCATCCCTCTCTCTGTTTTTGTACTCCTTCAACATCCAGTTTTGCCTCCATCCGCCCCCAAGCTAGTCTGCTAATATCACATATTTTTCACTGCACAATTCAGTGTGTTTCTGTGCATCGATTTCTTAAATTTAAGCATGACCAAACTTGACAGATTTATGATTAGGGTCACGGGACAGGTAGCACTAAGTGACAAGGCATATGACACCTACAACATCAAAATATATCAAATCTAGAGTAATTCCCGACCAAATGTATAAAGGGAAATTAAACAATTTCCTTAACGTGGTTCGAAAATTACTTATTCACTCCAAAGAATGTTTGGCATGTTTTTATGTTCCGATAGTTCTGCTTGAGCTGTTCAAAGCTTTTTTTTTTCTTTTTCTTTTTTAAAATAATCTAGCCATGCTTTAAATTTCTCTGCAACTGACCTGTCTGGTAAGTTTCTAGTTTTTTTAATGGTGCTATTGTTTACTAGTAGACGTAGAATCTATTTACTAATTCGGTGAGCCCAGAAGCCAATTGATTGCACCGGATTGTATTTAGTGGTATGAGAGTACAAGGAGCTGAATACAAATGCACAGCAAAATTTGCAGATTTATATTTTCTTACAATTGTGAAAAACGTATATTATTGTCTTTACATTTTACAATAATTTGTGTTGGTCTATCACATAAAACCTCAACAAAATAAACTCAAATTTGTGATCGTAAGGTCAGATGTTAATGGATATATTCTCTGGAGCTTTTTTTTCCTTTTTTTTCTTTTGTTTTTGTTTTTTAATTACAGTATTATTATTATTTTAATGTGTATTACTTGTACACAATATTTAACAAGCACCATGGTAAAATGGAAACATCACTTTAGTGTGACACTTTGAAAAGTCTTTATTTCGGTTAATATTGAAATAAATATACTTAAAATCACATTTAAAAATCATCCACAAAGGCTTATGTATTTAATTAATTACCAAAGACTAAAACGGTAATTTTCGCATTTTTGTTTTTATTTTTATTTCGTTAACAAAATAGTTTTTTTTAATTTTGTTTTTTTTGTTGTTGTTAGTTTTCGTTAACTAAAATAACCTTGGTTCCAAGACATCTGTTGTATTGAGTTGAGTTGAGTTTATTAGAAGGACAGTGTGCAGTAACATTAAAAAGATGGCTGCACCCGATTTAGCACAATGCTAGTTTCCATCTGTAGCTCCAGCATTACATTGATTATATTGATTGTATTGATGATACGGAAGTGATTGTTTGGTATATTCAACACAATTTAAATTCAAAGGAAAGTTTTCTTTCTTTTCTACAATGTCAAAGGCAGCTTTCAGTTTTTTGTATCTTAAAACAAAGTACTTACTAAGATAATATAGGCCATTAGGGATGGGCAAATGACTGCATAGTATGGGGAAATTAATGACAAATGAGCCATTGCCCACCTCGTCACCCTCAAATGCGAGGTCAAAGGTGAGTTCGGCTTCCTTTTCTGAGTAAAAAAATAAAAATAAAGTAACACACAAAGACAGCAAAAGCCTCATTTGTATTTTCACACCTGGTGAGGGCACCAAGCCAATTGTACTGCCCGTCCATTATATACACTCACCTGCACAGTGCACACACATAATTAAGACATTTCATTGTGATGTAACATTTTAATTTCCACTTATATTTAAATATTAGTGTCTTACATTCAATTAATATTGGCCCAAACAGGGCATTATGTAGATTAAAAGACCCTGATGATTTGTTGTTCTTAGGTCATGTTGACCATATGCCGCCATGCTGAAATTGCTATGTCAGCGTTGGGGCATTCCTGTAAAACCATCACACACTAGCCAGGATTAGCATAAAACTCCTTCTTCCTTCCCACATTTTTCCTCTAGTGGGGTTGCTGTCACGCTTTCACTCTCGCTCAGCGACATCCCAAACGACATGAATGAGCAAACACAAAAACCTGCAGTTCCCTCATGAACGCACACACTGCTACACAACCACTTAGAGCAATTCTCTAATCTAATAACATCAGACGAAATGAATCAAGAGATCAGCTGATAGCAATGAATCACTTGAGCCCATTTGGTTTTGCAAAGGAGGTTTTGGTGTGATTGGCAATATTTGGGAAGTACACTATACATGTCAATGTGTATGCGTGCGTGTGCATGTTTGTCTTACCGTCTTTGGGCAGTGTACATATCGAGCCAGGCTGATGATCAGGTCATGCGTGATGGGGTCAACAAGGTTTCTAAAGCTGGCGTAGCGGTACAATACATCATCCAGAGATGTCGACTCCATGCCCAAGTCCTACACACACATACACACACAACATATATTGGCTACAGCACATTATACACCATCAGCCATCTTACAGGGAAGAAAAGACATCGTAGTTATGCAACACATTTCACACACATACAGTAAGGAAACCTCATGAGTCACTGAACATGAAAAGAAAACACACTGTCACAGTATACTGTATATAAATATAAGCACATAACATATGTGGGCATTGATCACACTTTTTTTTTTTAACATTTTGCCACTTTTCTATGGCAGTGTCAATCAAAACTAGGATATATTCCCATTTTCATTCACAATTCACATCCTATCTACCTATCCTATTCTGTGTTGTAAATTTAGGATGCATATATGGCATCCAAGCATTATTAGACAGGAGGTTTGCAGAAAACAAAATTGTTTTCTTGAATAAAATCATTCTAAAAGGCAGCTTTATTATAAAACATACACAAATAGGATATACAGTATGAAGCACATGCGTGTATTAAGTACAGTACATTAAAAAAGCTAATGTAAAATCCCAGTGCATGCTGAGGATATGAAGGCATGGATTATTATTTTTTAAGTCAAATGAAAAGAAACCAACATCTCAAACAAAGTGACCTTGGTTTAGGATTAATATTCAACGTCTGACGTCCATTAGGATTACCTAAAATATTCTTCGGCGTAGTTGAGGCACAAAATAGAAACGATCCTTGGGTCGATTTGTGGCATAATGTCCTTATTTCATCTTCATTCTTATATTGTATTTTCCTTCAATTATAATAGGAGAAAGACCATTTCTAAGATGCCGAAACAGAAAAACTGCTCTTTGAAAATGGACTGGTAGGAAAATGAAAGACTGAAGCGGGAGATTGACAGACTGCAGTGATGCGGACTCAGTTGGTAGTGGCTGTGCAGGGCCACCTGCAGTTGATCAATCATCTTTGCTCTCTTTACCCCCAATGTGCACATTCCATTCAATCCATTCAATGTGCATTATGCACTTGCATTTTGACTGAGTCTACACGCTTCACTCTTTCATCGACATCTATAGGCTAAATATCATTTTAAATTGTTAAGTATTGTTTTAATAAAATATGGAAGTGCTCTCTAGTTACATAGTAAAACTGACAAGTTAAAAACAATATGTGATAATAAAGAAAAAAAACACCTGGTTCAACAATCGGCATTGGTAAATAGAAGTCTGCCAATACTCTCAAGAAAAAGCAAATAATGATCATGTGGTTGATGCGGCCATGGCACGGTGCTTAAGAATCCTTCACAACTGAAGGCCAGCTTTGATTGAAATGACAGCTGTCTGTTGCTCCACAGTGTCACTCATGCTGTGTGCCTGCTGTGTTAAATGCAGCAGTCTTATTTCAAATAAAGCATGTGTACAGATGTAAAAAGTGCTTTTATTTTAACCACGTTCAATGCTCAGTTTAGTATTTGCTTCATTTTGCTGCATGCAAGTCTGATATTTACCAAAAAGGTTTCCAAAGCTTTCAACCAAATTGGTGGATGGAGATGTTCGATTGTCATGCAAATGGTTTGGTTTAAATCCATTGCAGAGGATCAATGGTTATTATGGGTTGACAAAATAAACATTGTGCACCGATATCATGAATATGATGGCCTCAATTGAAAAAGCCTGTATAATGCCTCACTTGAAACGAAAGGCAGCCAGGCTTTAGAAGAGTTCCCAATAATTTAATGTATGATAATTTCATTCTCTGTTACATCACACAATCTCTCCTTGATGTCAGCGGGCTAACCTTTTTAAGGCTTGCATGAGTCTCACCTAAACTGTTCCCATAAAAACACCAGATGCATGCATAAATTAAATGCAGGCGACGTGTACTGTATCGATTTTATTTATGGGTCATTTGAACAGGTTTATAGTGTCTTGGTGTGTGTGTGTGTGTGTGTGTGCAGCAGAGCTCTTGTCTTCACGCCCTGAAGACTGAGCGGGCCAGAGGAGGCGAACTGCTCAGTCTCCTACGAGAAAAGGTATGACTGCCGCCGAATGCTCTGTGAGGCACGGGGAATAATGGCAGCAGCTTTGACTGAATGGTAAACACGGTCATTATTTTAAGATGATGTTATTTGTTCCCATGGAAATGCATTTTCTAAATAAAGATTGTCACACGAGAGAACCCATAATACTGTAGCTACTGGGAAACATGGAGGAGGCTCGGTTATGATATGGGGCTGTTTTTACTACATCGTAACAGAGTGTCTTGAATCTGTGCACTGTGTGCAGGGTGCAAGCAATTTGATTCACGTGTGTAGAGTGTGCAAATGGTTTATGTAGCTCATTATTAACTGAACCCTCGTGAAATATGCATGCCAAGGACCAAGTAGTAATGCAAAATAACTAATTAGGCTAAGGGGAGAAAAGCATGACTTCATCACCAGAGAGGGTCACCATCAAAGTGTTGGTCTGAACATAAAGAATGACACAGACAGAGAAAGACCAGGTGGATAGTAGAATCCATAACTGCAGCACATAATGACCTTTACTAAAGATCACATACTCACCTGGTATTCATCTAATCTACCATACAAGATATTAGATCATTATGACTATCAATCATCTTGATCTCTTCCATCAATTGCATGCTGAAGTCTTAAATTTGAAAACATTCAAATTAGAACATTATAAGTCCATGCTGACTTAATTGTACTTACACTCCAAAGATGGCTCAGATGAGAGGGAGTCCAACTAAATACTTAGATGGCTCTTTGTCTGTTGATAACCATAAATGTTAGCCATCATTTAAATTTCCCAAACTAATACTTCTATAAGTGTTTATCCAAATATAGCATAGCTTTCTTTGTAAAGGCAGATTTTTTTTCTTCTCTGCAGCGGCCTTGTATAGGATCCCATTATGTGCACATGTAGGTTACCTAATGTTATTTGTATGCTCCAGTATCGTTCACACAGTCCTACACAAACTCAATGTCCATGTATTATGGTAGGCTAATGTAATCAAATGTACTGTAGCTGTCAGTGATGTTTGCACATGTGTTTATTTTATGAAAGTATGGGAAAGGTTACCTAGAGCGCCCATGTGATAAAACGGTTACGTGATGAAGACATTGTGCACAAATCAGCGTTTAATCACCATGAGACGCAGTCAGGCATGCTTTTTGTCTTGATTGTCAGCATTTGCACTGCACAGCACTTAATGAAGTCAAACCTGCTTTCAGGAAAGTCTCATAGCTCCAGCTACAGTAATGCTGTGACTTGCATGGTGGCAGGCCAGGAGATGAAATATGTCTGCATACTAAACATTCTGAATTATTTATCTCAAGTGCAACCAACACCATGCAGAATCAGTCCGTAAAACACCCAGTACCATGTTCACATGCACCGCTCTTCTACTGCCACTAAGGCTCCGTTCACACTGCAGCCCAATTCCGATTTTTTCACACTCGACCTGAGCCTCTTTCGTATGTGGCTATAAATCGGATATGTATGCGATGTGTCTGCACTGAACACTCATCCGCACGCATCCGATTAATACGTCATCAAAAGCCTGATATGCGCTCTGTGCTGGCGGGAGAGAGTGCTTGGAAAGAAGATTACTGAGTAACAGTTTTACCTTATTTGTCTTTAATTTAATCACCCTTGAAACATGAAGCATGAAGTTGACATGTGTGGTGAAATTCAGCACTGCAGACGGTTCATCACGAGACGTCATCTTCGTCATTCAAAACTGACGCAAGAGGAAGCTGAGGATAGCAGCCAACCAGGAGCAAACGTTAAAGCAGTCCATGCAACAACTAGACTAGAGCTTTAATTACTTCTAATTTTCTGTGGTCAATGCAAAGGCAATGATAGTCGAGTTGATTTTGAGTAATCGATGATGTCGTTAATTTTTTTGTGGTGGTAAACTCTCTACCAGTGCCTTGAGCTCTCAAATACAAGTTTGGGGTCGCCCCACTACCCCGAACCTGCTCATCCAATCACATTTAGACACCGTGACCAAATTTAGATACAGTAACTCTAACTGCAAATCACATAACACAACTGCAGGGTCGCTACTCGCTAAATCAAAAGGAGAGGCTGCCGATCGTTTTTTGGGGATTCTTTTTCTTACTAGAGTTTTCTGACTGTTTGTGTGAAAGTGAAGGTGACTGAGTGAGACAATGGGTCTGAGTTGGGGGCATGGGGCGACTAGAATGAGGAATAAGAGCTTACTGTCTGTGAGATCAGGTTTGAGCAAAACATTAGCTGGTTGTTTTTTGGGGGTGTAAATACGATCGACAATAACTTTTCATTTTCAAAACAAAGAAGTTGTTGACCGAGCACCGCTCATCCTCGTTTCATTTTCTAATCAGACACTATAGTGTATTCTCTTGACTTTTCAAATGGGGCATTTTAATTTGCTATTGACAGCTGATGTGAGAATTTAGGCTGTTCGTCATATGGCCGTGTCTGGCATTTTGCTTTTAAAAATATTTGAGGGTAGACCTATAGCATATTTTGAAGGTTATGTGCTGTCTAATTTTTAGTAATACAGTGATACCTCAGCTCACGAACTTAATTGGTTCCCAGAAAGTGTGTGTGAGGCGAAAAGTTCGTCTTCCAAACATTTATTTCCCATAGGAAACCATTAAAATGAGAATAATCCGTTCCTGGGTCCCCATAAAACATAATTTTCTACTAAATAAGCCTTAAAACTACACAAAATATACCTTATTTTATGTATAATAAATGTGCTATTGTATTGTAATTAAAGAAATACACTGTACTGTATAATAAAGTCATTTTATTTGCCTTTGTGATGGTAGTTGATGGCTTGATGGAATGGAGTGGGAGGAGGAGGGAGGGAGGGAATTACTGTTTGGAAGGAGAGTCACCTTCCATAAGGACTGTAGGTAACTCAACCTCCGGTGTGGCTTCTCTTCTTTGCTTCTTAGGAGACTCTTTATCCTTTGTGCTGACTAAAAACCTCTTAATTGACACCTGTTGCTTTCTGAGTTGTAAGGTCTTACGAAACTGAGGCATCACATTATCATTCATCATGTTGATGATTCTCATAGCCACAGTCTTTTCTGAATGGTACTGTTCGATAAAAGCCTGTACATCACTCCACTTAGTTAACATGGTCTTGATGCTCTCACTTGACGCTGCAGCCATCTCCTCCTCCTCGTCCTCACATGACAACTCCTGAATGGCTTCCGTCTGCTTGTCCTCTTGAAGGCGAATCAAATCCTCTGTGTTGAGGACCTCATTATGGCCAGCAACAAGCTCCTCGACGTCATCTGCATCCACTTGGAGTCCCATGTTCTGTCCCATGGAAACAATGTTGTTCACAACAACAGAGTCTTGAGGATCAAATCCTTCAAAGTCCCTCTCAAGGATGCATGCGGGCCACAACTTCTTCCATGCTGCTTTCAAGGTTCGAAAGGTAACATCATGCCAAGCCTTTTCTATCAGTTGAACACAATGATACACATTGAAATGGTCTTTCCAATAATCCCTAAGGGATAGGTCGGTGTCATTGGTCACGCGAAAGCACAGAGTAAATAAAGCCTTAGTGTAAAGCTTCTTAAAGCTTGCGATCACTTGCTGGTCCATGGGCTGCAGGAGGGGGGTTGTGTTGGGAGGGAGGAATTTGACCTTGATGAATTCAAGATCACCTTGAAGTTCCTCCTTCAAACTTGGTGGATGCGCTGGGGCATTGTCAAGGAGAAGAAGACACTTGACAGGGAGTCCTTTCTCCTCGAGATATTTCCTCGCTGAAGGAGCGAAAACATCATGCATCCAGTCCATAAACAGGAGACGAGTAACCCAAGCTTTGGTGTTGGACTTCCACATTACAGGAAGCTTGGATTTAACCACCTGTTTTTTTCGAAGGCCCTTGGGTTTTCTGAGTGATAAACCAACATCGGTTTTATCTTACAGTCGCCACTGGCATTGGCGCACAGCAGGAGGGTTAGCCTATCTTTCATAGGCTTATGCCCAGGGACGGACTTCTCTTCCTGTGTAATGAAAGTCCGGTTAGGCATCTTCCAAAAAAGGCCGGTTTTATCAGCATTAAACACTTGATGAGGAACGTAGCCTTCTTCTTCCACCATCTTGAGGAATGATTCCTTGTAAGCTTCTGCAGCTTTATCGTCAGAACTGGCTGCCTCACCATGATGAATGACACAATGAATCCCTGTACGACGCTTAAAGTTCTCGAACCATCCGTGGCTAGCCTTGAAATCATCAATGGATGACGAACTTCCAGGTTGCCTCTTGATGATATCCGAGTGAAGTTGCTGTGCTTTCTCGGCGATAATACCCTCACTCACACTGTCCCCTGCTAGCTGCTTTTCATTAATCCAAATCAACAGAAGTTTTTCAACTTCTTCTATTGCCTGAGACCGTTGCTTAGACAACACAGAAACACCCTTAGCCACACACGCTCCCTTAATAGCTTCCTTGTTCTTAAGGATGGTAGCAATGGTAGACTTAGTGTACTGGTACTGGGACGCTAAGTCACACAAACGCACACCTCGTTCGTGTTTTTCGATGATCTCCTTCTTCTGCTCGACCGTAATTTTCTTTAATGTCTTCTTAGGCTTAACACTAGCCTGTGGTGGGGTCTTTTTCGGCCCCATGACAGCAAAAGATTTGGTTCGTCCGCCGAAAACTAGTTCGTCAGCTGAGACTATATGCTCGCGAATTTAATGTTCGTGAGGCGAAAAGTTCGTGAGCTGAAGCGTTCGTCAGCCGAGGTATCACTGTATATATATTTACATGCATTTAAGGCTCTCCGCTGCTAGTTTGCTGCGCACAGTGCGCAGACATCCATGTTGTTGATGCCAAAATAAGTGATTGCTGATTAATTGACTTCAGGCTCAAATCATCATTGTGAAGTGGTAAAGTATATGTTGACTAATTGGGTCAACCGCTAGCCACAACCTTCAACAACATTTAACAAATATGTTTATTGCATTTTGAAAAATATTTACAGTGAACCCCCAGTGTTTGTCTTTCACATCCCAACTATGTGGCAGATTTTTAAGCAATCGTTTTTTGCTTATGACCTTGTTCAGGCAAAAGTCCAAATTTAGAGTTGTGTGCCTTTTATGCAGTATCTCAATCTGCCACAACATGATGGGCAGCACTGCCGTCTAATGGAACAGATGCAGGGTTATTAAGAGGAAGAAGAAGAGGATGCCCCTTCAGAGTGAGTATAGTACAGTCACTGATCTGAATACATGACTAGATAGCCGATAGCCCGCGCAAGCCATTGAAGTCAAAGGGCGGCTATTTTGCTCCTCCCATCTCGCGAGCAGACTACTGTATAAACTATACGGTATAAGTACACATTAGACATATACAGGTCGTAGGCAGTTAGGAGACGCAAGTAGCAGGATTGAGAACACCAGGAGTCGAGTCCACCCCCACCCCGGCCCTCAAGGAAGCCCCCCACCCAAGTAAATTACAAATCTGTGGGAAACAATGTGTGTTAGTATTATGTTAGTGGACTCAGACAAAATGATACGGTTTGGTTGAACAATTTGGTGCTTAGATACATAAATTAATGTATTTTTTGTTTTGTGTGATAGTTTTACAGTTATAGCGGGTAAGGGAATCATCTGTAATCATAATAAAAAGCATTGTTGATGGATTTGTGACTTAACATTTAACAAGTGAATTGATATCTTATTGTAGGACACAATTAAAGTAGCTTCTATGAGTTACTGCACCAAAGGGCCGAAAAGCGCTCATTCTTTTTGTTGTTCATAGTAAACAAGAACCCAATGGGACAAACACTGAGGGAGTCTAAATTGAAAGCTGGAGGTTCCCACAGAAGCGAATGTTATGGTTCACGTTTGAGACCCAGAGGGAAGTGGCGTAGAGATGGTAGCTGTGGCTTCATTGCAGTGCAGTGATTAAGAAGGTGGCCTCATCATTAGCTGCTAACAGACCTGCTTCATGATTAATCAGTGTCTACTTAGGGTTGCCGTTGTTCCTGGACAACATACAAGGGAACCTAGTAACCAACGTCACATTTTCTTTCTCTCCGTGTAACGCTTGTGTGGGCTTTCTTAAGTATGTACAAACCTCAGGCCAAATCAGACAACACAGCATTAAATTGTAATCCCACCTCATTGTTAAATTTGTTCTTTGGCGTGCATCCAGCTCACAGACATTTCCGTCTCCAGCAATAATTGGGAATGTTCCATTAGCGGTCATTAGGAAAAGATCAACATGTCAGGAAAACTACAGCGCTCTGTTATTGTCTGATGCTCTGTCAGTTTCAATTATTTCGGCAATGATGATATGAGTGTCTTATAAAATTGATGGAATACATTTAAGCAGCAACACTATATACCTTGTATTATTTTTTTATGGTTATGTTACATGTTAGCATGCTGTTGCTAGGCAGACTTTGTAGGGCTCAATCCCCAATGGCCCATTTACAAACATAACTGAATCATACTGTGTACTGTATTAGATGTGTAAGAACTTAAAACTTTAAATTGCCTGTAAATTGAAAATAAGTGTGAATGGTTGTTTGTCTACAATTGGCTGGTAATCAGTTTAGGATGTACCCCGCCTTTTACCAAAGTCAGCTGGGACATGCTCCAGCACACCCTTGATACTAGTGAGGATTAATGGTACAGAGAATAGACGGAAGTTCAAATCCTCTGATTTCCGCCTCTCAAATGTGAGTATTTACTCATTTCCTTAGTTAGTCCTCCATGAAAGCAGAACAATTGACATTGTGTTAACAACACCTTCATGTACATCAGCTTGAACTTGGGAAAACTGATCAACATTTTTCGTATTTTCAAACACTTCCTCAGTCATTCTTAACATTTAAAAGAGTCTGATCCAAATTTGAAATTGAAACTCCTTGGAAACCCACCAAAATGTCAACAGAAGAGACTAGGGTCGATAACGGCCAAATATATACTTTTCCGGACCAGAATAAGTATATGTCAACAAGGGAATGTAAAAATGCAAATTATCTATCACTCCAATTCACTCATTCTGAACTTTGATGTAAACACGTAATTTTATCTGTCAATAATACTGAAACTAACATATTGAAAGATAAAAAAAAAAATAACGAACAAGAAACATTGGTCATTAGATCAGCCCATTTACTTATGTACGGTACTACACATATTTTTAAATATGGATGTTATATATTGCAATCAAGCTTTGTGATTTCTAAATAGAAAATAGGCGTAAGGCACAAGTTGGAGTATAATCATTTGATTAAATATGTGCAAAGACTGTGCACAAATTCAAAGCAGAAAATAAAATTGGGATATTTCTAGCATTAAAATACTGTAATTAGCAAGCAAGCTAACATACTCAAGGTAACAATATTGTATACATCTTCGTGTCAGGTCTCTATTTTTACACTATAGTTTACTCACAAACAAAACCTGAGCCATATAAGCTTCACAGTTGATACATTTTACTTTTTG
The DNA here is from genome assembly GCF_051991255.1 of Vanacampus margaritifer. Taxonomy (NCBI): domain Eukaryota; kingdom Metazoa; phylum Chordata; class Actinopteri; order Syngnathiformes; family Syngnathidae; genus Vanacampus; species Vanacampus margaritifer. The sequence continues at coordinate 9,130,861 of NC_135436.1, read as the reverse complement.
ACACATTGTAGACTAAAATGTTCATAACTTTTGATCTGAAGAAGTTTTGGTGATATTAATTCTGAGAATAATGACCAACTCACGCCACTTTTTCCCTTTACGTTCCCAATTAATTTCACATTAATTGACTACTTTTTAAAAGTGTAGTCCACCATTTTTAAATGTTTATATTTTCAGGCTCCACAATAGCGTTGCCATGTAATCAAACTGCCCAAAGGGCACAATATTGTGTTTTTGTCTTGCGTAACTGGGCCCTTAAATTAATGACTGCTGTTTCAAAATTGAACATCTACACTCACTGGACCCAACACTTTGGTGGAATAAAATAAAACAAAATGTGGAAATTTTAAGGCCAAGTTTTAAAAAAAACTATTTTGCTCCATACAGGTGAGCTAAACCTGTTTTTGTTTTTTACTTCCTGTAGTTGTTGCAATGCCCTTCTCTGCAATTCAACACTTCAAATTATGGTCTTTCATTTTCCTACAATTGTTTCTTGGCACACCAGATGCCTTCAGTCTGTACAGGGGGTTTCCCTCTACTCTTTCACAAGAGCAGCAACAAGCAGACGACGTGCAGTGAGAAACAAGCTCGCCAAATAAGGGTAGCCTGGAAATCAGCTGCACTGCAGTCAGGCTGCACACAACTGACCAGTTGAGCACGGACAATGCTGCTCAGTCAAAGCGCCAACAAGGGTCATTGCATCGTCTCACACACTCTTAGTCACTGTCAAGTCTGGAAGGCCTAAACATTTAATAGGCTAAAGGAGATTGAGACACACTATTTAACATTTAATAGACTAAAGGATTGCAACATCAAGTCTTGAAGGCCTAAACATTTAATAGACTAAAGGATTGAGACACACTATTTTAAACATTTAATAGACTTAAGAATTGCGACACACTATTTGATCAATATCAGTCACCGTCACTGAATCAATCAAGTCAATCAGATTTTGTCTGGGAAAAGGCCTTTCTTTTTTTTCTTTTTCCCTGCATGATCTAGTGCTCTCATATGCAAATTAATCATGGGGTCATTCTTGCATTTAGTAAAACACCACACTTCAATTCACATAAGATTATGTGATTTGGTGCTGCTGTTTTGGTTAGCAATGGCTAATGTTATACCCCTCACCATGCAGGATTTGCACCCCAGTCACGCAAATATTGCCATTTGAACGAGAACTTGAGTTACCTGCCGTAGTGTCCTCAGCATCTCTGTGGCCTCGTCGTGTTTGCCCTGCTTGGCCATCAGCATCATCTCCTGGATCATTCCGATTCGCCGCTGGTAAGGAGGCGGGGTGGCACCACGGCTCAGCCTGTCCCCTGACCTCAGCATGAGGGATGCAAACAGGTCCCCTCGCTCTTTGGTGGGGGTCCGCCTCCAGCTGTGCTGAGGGCTGGCTCCTCCGGCATCGTGACCCTTGGTCTGTTTGCCCCCCATGGTGCTGTGTGAGGGGGAGATGTGAACAACAAGCCTGATCCCACCGGGCAGTCGTTCAAGCAGAGGCAGCCTTGCTGGATGTTTCCATCAGAGTGCCTGCAGCTGATCACATCTTTACAGTCTGGACACTTTAGGGGGCATATGCAGCACTGTCAGCAATTAAATCGGATTTAATCCGCATGGATAGAGCATTGTCGCACGTAGAGTAGTAAACAATATCAAAACAGAACAGGAGGAATTAGTTTATGCCGCTCAAGTGGGGAAGAGGTCGGAGGATGCTGCCTGCAGCATGGCCGCTCAACACGCACCCGTCACACAGCACAACTGAACACCGCCGCAGTCTCCTGTCCCAAACACAACTTCACCGCGTCTCCACCTTGATTTACATCCGGGGACGACGTGTTGTTTTTGCTGCTGCTGCTGTTGTTGTGCTCGTCATTTCACCCACCTTAACAGAGCCCCCTGTCCTGGAGCAGAGCACAGAAGGAGGTGGTGGTGCAGGAAGCAGTCAGGGCATGGCAATGTTTACGTCCACGGCTCACCATCGACTGTCTATTCGTCGCCAATGTCCAACTCTCGTGTTCCACCCGCGGCCGCGGAATTCACCAGCCGCCTGTCACAGAAGGGTATAGACGTGTGGCAACGACGCTGAACGTCTGTCCAAGGAGGATCGGAGGAGTACCTGCCTGCTTGCCTTGGAACTGAATTATGGACGACAATCTCTCCGTTACGAGCGCTCGAAGCTCACGCCCCCCAACCGCCTCTAGGCAGAGAGCACCGCCAAGTTTCCAGCGTGTTATTACCCCATTACTCTTTACAAAAGGATGGCTATCTAAGGGTTCAAATGATATATGCTGTATAATGTATATTCAAACAGATAACCTGTCAGCCAGGTGTACGCTGCCTTTTAGAACTAACGAACACAAATCAGTGGCGACTCTTCTTTACTATGGGGTGTTGCTCTATCATAATAGGCCTTATCTTACGGTGTTCCTCTGTGATGTCATAATATACGTGTAAAAAATCAACTCGTCGAAATTCGCCTCCCTGTGATGTTTCTGTCCAGTGCCAAGTCCCTAGTTGAGGTTTTCTAACACCAGCGGGCGTGGTTAGCAATGCTAATTCATCATTAGCCTATGGGCAGCGTTGATTGAGCGGATGAACTCTGCCTAGCAACAAGTTGCCTATCACAAGACCAGGAAATAAAATACAGTTACGGACGTGTATTGTATTAATTCATTCAATATTCTGAAAACCAAAAAACTAATTCCGAAAAAAAAACTAGCCACAAGTTGCTTATCACAAGACCAGGAAATAAAATACAGTTACGGACGTGTATTGTATTCATTCATTCAATATTCTGAAAACCCCAAAAATAATTCCGGGAAAAAAAATCTGAAAACAGAAAAAATACTCTTAAAAAACAAAAACTAAAATAAATAAATCCCCCAAATAAATTACTGTTTGTCAATACACGAGACCCCCCACAAAAATGAAACAAATACATATGTATATATGAAATATTTGATTATAGTTGCAAAGTTTCGGGTAAAAAAAATAAATCACTTTGTTATTCTCCATAGAATTCTGAAGGGGGGGGGGGGGGGGGGGTACTTGATTTTCAGTTTCGATTTTCTTTTCTTTTTTAAAGCTGTAATTGTGTAACAAGTGAAGGGGTGCAGGTACTTTCCTTGAGCTCTGTATGCAGCCTCCAAAATATGGATATCAATAATGTTGTATGCTATACAGTTATAGTGTCAATACACCAGAAAAAGCTAACTTGTTACAATCGAATATTTTAATGTGGCAGCATTGTGTTCCAGTGGTTTACATGTCAGCGTCACAGTTGAGTGGTCCTGCAGTTTACATCAAGTATATGTACTTACTACTTACTTTTATTTAAGATGACGCAGAGGGCGAGTACGTGTCGCCACGTCTGATCAAGCGACCATCATGTCAGAATAATGCAATCAGTTCACATGTACATGGACTTACAAATACTGTATGCAATGACATGACACCTGGTGGTCGCAAAACGTATCACAATGTTAAAAACAATTTTACGTATTTATATAGAAAAGCGGCAGTCAGGTAAGTATTTTTCAAAACATATTTATTTGCCTTTAATTACATTCCTATTTACAGTATTCCAACCAAAGGAGTTTCAAATCACTTATCAAAACACAATTATGTAAGAGTCCTTGCTTGTGTAATTTTGGCTCATTCAAAGTCTCTTTCAATGTCAAGCAGTTGGCCTAAATGCAAGACATCCTCTGTGTCTACAAGCAGACGTCACTTTTTTTGCAGGGATAAAAATGTCAATTTTTCACATTCACACAATGCGGTTGTATTGTTGCCCCTTGCTCGCATCATCCATGGTGCACTTGTTAAAAATGGAACCTAAACAGGAACACTGCTTCTTACTGCCACATGTAGAAATTTTTGATGCAATTTTGACACACCGTCTTCTTATACTTCAGTGATTCACAGAGGATAGGATTTAGACTCCATTCAAACAAAAGAAACAATATCAAAGTATGACTTATCTCGAATCTGTGCATGTATAATTAAAGTCCTGCATTGTACTCACTGGAGAAGTTGACTGCTGTCACATCAGAAAACACAGGGCTTATTTCATTGGGACTTTTTAAAGAGGGTCTTACACATTTGAACGACACTAGATTAAGATCAATCTGCAAAAATAATGTTTTTTAAATAATTATTTTTTCATTTGAAAATGTGGTAACTGTTAAATAAGGTTGTAAAGTGTAAATGTGTTTATTCTGTAAACTGTTCATACAACCGTCTTATTAAAAAGACCAGATAGGCATAACTGAACAGAAAAGCCATGTGAAGAAATGTTAACGGGAAAAACAGGAATCAACACATTGGAGCATTATGTTTTCAAAAACAGCAGAGTGAAGTCAATGTATGATGCTCCACTGTTGCAGTTGCTCTCTTTGGGAACACAACCCCAGATGTAAGGGCTCACAAACTGGTCAATATTTCAGCTATTTGATGCCAAGCATGACCAGCTCTGCAGCAAATTTTTTCCCCCACACTTCCCTGTTTTTTCCCCCACACTTCCCTGTTTTTTCCCATGCAGGTTGAGTCTGCTTTAAATCAAGTTAACCTTACCACGTGTGTTTGTACTCACTCAACAAGGAAGATGGGATATGTAGGTGAGCATTTGGAAGATCTGGAAATAAATGCTATATAGTCCCTTTACTTAACCTGACTCATTTTTCTGATACCGAAGGCAGAGAGGTAAAGGATAGGGTGGTGCGACTGCTCGCAGTTAGAATGTATAGCCTGCAGGGGGGGCTTTATCATCTTTGTTGCTCTCCAGGGAGAAAGGAGGAATGCGAACATCAAAATGGGAGCCATCAGTCCTCTCGATACGAAATGTTCCCCTGAACAACAAAAAATAGGAAGACAATGATGTTAATCGCACAAAGGAGTACTGTATTGCATTGAAAACTCAATGTTGGAGTTTACATCACGGATGGAACAAAAACTCACCACATGTGACCGCTGGGGGCTTGTAGAGAGACATGGCTGCTATACTGAAATGCTGGCTGCTCTTTGGACAACACCGGCTCCTTCAATCACACAAGAAGCGCAAAAGGACCAGATTGAAAAAAGATCCTGAGCAATAATCCTGTGTTGTGGGTTGTTATTTTTCGGAAAACGTTTGGCCAATTGTATATGTTAACCCTGTTCAATATTTCTGCAGCAAATCCTTATTGGTTCATCAAACAGAACAACAGACAATCAGGAAGTAAACTGAGTGAGCTCGAGGTGTTACCAGATAGAAACAGAGGCTCATAAATAAAACGTGTTCGCTTGTGTTCAAGCGCTTCATAACATTTATTTGGGTGTTGTGTTTTTATGTGATAAAATAACTGTGTTCTGGCAAAGCCCCAGTCAAGTGATAAAGAAGAGCATCTTTCAGGAAAAATGACAACTTACAGTCCTGCTCACCATTATTGGCACATAATGTGGAATATCGTCTGAAAAAAATGAGTTAACTAAAACGTTTAGATTTTTTTATGGAGAACTTGTGTTTTATCTAAAAAGATCAAATGATTAAAAAACAATAAACAATGGCTGTAAAAAAAAAAAAAAAACTTTAAACGTCCCGTCACTGGTATTGGCACCCTTTCCTGTACATCAATCAGTATGGAAACACATTGTGACTCACCTTTGGTAAATCACAAAAGAGAATTCCCTGTTCTAAATTGTCTGTGCCCAATTGACATGAATTAACCAATGAATGATAACTTTGATGTTTTAAAAAGCCACCTGTTATACCCTTCTCCTTTGTAACAATCATCAAAACAAAAGGAGCTGTCTGAGAACATCAGCAGTTCAATTATTCACAAACACAAGACCTCCAAATGGTATAGAGCCATCTCCAAAGATTTTGGTAGCCCTGTTTCAGCAGTGTGTAATGTTATTATGAAGTTTGACAAGCATGGAAATGTCAAGAAACCTCCCATGGACATGGGGGGACGAGAGAAATTAATGACAGAAGTCTTCAACGGTTGGTGCAAATGGTGGGCAAAAAAAACATGTTAAATATCCAAAGACCTGAAAGCCAACCTGGAACAGTTTGGGATCATGGTTTCAAGAAGTACTAAATGCCACACACTGAACCAAAAGTAGGGCTTCATGGGCGAAGACCATGCCTGTGACAGACATAAAAAAGAATGGCTAACCTTTGCCAAGGTTTAACTGGACAAACCACAATTCTTTTGGGAATGTTCTGTGGACTAATGAAACAAAAATAGAGATTTTTGGCAATGCACGCCAACAGTTTTATTACAGACAGCACAATGAAGGACCAAGGATCCAAGGAAAAAAAACAACCTCCCTACAGTTAGGCATGGTGGAGGATCCATATTTCTGTGGGGCCGCTTTGATCGTATCACTGGAATCATGAAATCTGAGAATTATCAACACATTCTAGGGGGACATGTCCTACCAAGTGTTGGACAACTTGGTTTGAGTCGAAGGTCATTGGTCCTCCAGCAAGACAAACATCCAAAGTACACATCCAAAAGCACACGGAAATGGTTAAAAAAGAAAAAAATACTGTTTTATAATGGCCAGCAATGACTCCTGATCTCAATTTGATTGCAAATCTTTGATATAAACTGAAATGTGCCATTGATAAAAGAAACCTGTAAACATTCAAGAGCTTGAACAATTTGCAAAGGAAGAGTTGGGGAAAATACCAGCAGAGCTTAGAGATGGCTATAAGAAGCGGTCATCACTGCCAAACGGTGTGCAACCAAATATCAAAAAGGGGTGCCATTATTGCTGCACATGCTGTGTTTTCTATTTCTTCTTTGGAATTACATTATGCAAGTTGAAAAACAATTTCCTTTGTGGAATTACTTTGGAAATTCAATTAAAAGGTCCTGATGATATACATTTGGTACATTTGCATTTATTTCTAGATATATTGTAGAGATCATGCAAAAAATGAAGGGGTGCCTACAACAGTGAGCGGGTCTGTATGAATTCAAAATGCGGACCCCTTGAAAAACAAATCACTTTGGGCCCCCACCAATACAATGACGTGAATTGATCATATTTTGTTAGGCCCTTAGAATTGTTGTTATGAACCCATTGTGTGTCAGTCAGAGTGTGAGTGAGTGTTTCTCTGACCCTGCCAACCACGCCTCGACCTCGGACAGTCTCCAGGGTTCCAGACAGGCTGAAGATCCTCCAGTGTCTCTCTCTTAGCTGAACCACCTCATTGCCCATGTTCTCCAAACGGATGCAGTATCGCCACTTGACAGGATGACACAGTTAGTACACACACTGCCAGTATATTACAATGGATTAAAAAAAGTTGACCATACGCATTATTAAAAGGTAAGCTTTTCTTTGTAAAAGATCAAATTAAGTTAGGCTATCTTAAAAAAGCTATACCTACACAATTCAGTTCAAGTGGTGGAAGTGAAATTATAAATTATACTGTTTTTTTTGTTTTGTTAATTTTTTTAAGTAAACCAACGTGAAATTGCCCCCCCCCCCCTTTTTTTTTACATGGGGGGTTTACGACAAAGTAGATGCATTAAACTGTCTCAAAAGAAGTTAATGTTATGTATCTTTATTGTATGCATCTGTGAATTAGTTGTGTATTTTCCACTACTCACCCAGTATACATGAGAATTCTGACCTTCCTGAAAAGAGAGATAGAGAGAGACAGATATTAGACTTCCACTGCCACACACTAAAGGTTGAGAGTGGAAACCCAAAGCACCACCATGACAATGGTAACAACATCATGAGGGTCCAGTGACGGCTTCTACCATGCGACTTGTAGTGCATATTCATTATTTACCCTCATGCCCATGTAGAAAGGGATTACGGTGACCCGGATGTTCTCAGTGGTCTCCCTGTGGACGTCCGAGAGCTCCAACCAGGGGTGGTTCTTTTCCTGCCACGCTTTTAGCGTGTCTCTGGCAATGAATGGAGGAGCTACGATGGACCGAGAAGGACAAGTTAACTGAGGAACAAAGCTACATTACATCAAAGCAGACAAGATAAATGACCAAGTCATAAAAATGAGGAAGTACACACAAAAAAAAAAAAAACATTCTTGGCAGCTAAATAGAGACCATCGACTGGCGGTGAATGCTTACATTTGGCAGGGTTGTACATGAGGAAGCGTTCAAACAGCTCATGTTGAATGGGGATCTGCTCTGCAGAGTTGTATGGCAGGATGTCTTCGTGGCTCACATAGTCCAGACCTTACGGAAAGAGAGACGCCCCAAAAAATGTATAGTGATCTCACACCAAGGTGGATTATTGCATCTTTATCTTTAGTTGGACTTTCTTTCTTATCATGCAGTGCAATTCAGAAGCCAGATAGATGACAGATGTCATAGGTGCATACCCGGGATGGCGTAAAGCGCTCGGCTGTCATCGTGGTTGGCCAGAAACGTCACCGCCTCAGTCTGAGACCTCTGAGACTGTCAAATGCAACAAGAAGCAACACTTATCAATACAATGTAGAAATAAGTAAAGAGGGTGCCTGCATGCGGTCGTAGACAATGACAATGACGAAGCAAAGATACAGTTGAAACCACAAGTTTAGAAACAGTTTTGAGTTGTTTGCAATGTGCAACCACTAGTTGTCAGTAAATTCCACACAATGCAATGTGATTCAAGAGATGTGGCACTCTACAATGTAAGTTAAGATTCTTTCTAAAGTAACTACAGTAATTTCTGGACTATGAGCCAATACTTTTTTCACTTGCATTCGACCCTGCGGCGAATACAAAGGTGCGGCTTATCCATCAGATCACAAGGTGGCGCACTATAAAGGAAGCGCAAGAGCGTCGCGAAAGGCAAAACAAACCAAGTGAGCCCAAATGCAGTAGTTGAGACCGAACGAGAGCGAGAGCGAGAGCGAGACAATTTGAGCCCTCATTATGGAAAAGAAAGTAGCGGGAACCGGGTGCAGCAACATTAAAACACCTGTGGCTTATAGTATATATATATAGGGTGCGGCTTATATGTGTAAGAAACTCGAGTATTCTCCAAATTTAGCTTACGCGGCTTATAGTCAGGTGCGCTTTGTAGTCCAGAAATGACTGTAATCAAAACTGCGTTGGATGTTAGTAAAGACATACCGTATACCCTTTCCAGAAAAAAAAGCAAGAATGTAACACTTCAAGAATTGAATTCCTCTATGGTTCTGAATGAAAATGTAAAATTGCTACAGATGGTGACTTACAATGTGAGGGCAGTCTCGAGTATCGATCAGAACTTGGTAGTAAGTGTGAGTCTTCCCCTTCACTTCCTTTGAGCCATGGGCACCAGGAGGCTCCGGTTTGCTGGAAGCAAAATAATAATAATAATATTAATAGATGTGAGGGTTGCATACAAATGAGTAATGTGTAGCCTAAACCCGCAAACTCCGGAAAGTCTTCATTGATCACAGACCAGTCATCTAGAATAGGTGAGGTTTACCTGTCAGACATGGGAGGTGTGATGTCTCTATCGTACAGTCTGGCATGCCATGGAAACAGGACAATTCCTCGATAACCAAAGACACTGTGGAGAAAGAGCTAAGAAAAACCAAGAGGTGTGAGCTCACAATGTAACATCAAATCATCATAAAATAAATTATATATAATGTCTTTGACTAATGTGTTAAAAATGAACCAATGTGTTTGAAAGGTCTTTAAATCACAATGCTAAAATGAAATTGTGAAAAATCAAAATGTGTCAGTATGGACCTAGAATGTGTTTGTTGAAATAATCCAAAGTGTGGCAAGTAAACATTAGATGACTATTGACGTTTGTACCTGTCCCGTCTCGTATTTGCCGTGCTGCTTCAGAGCCTCAAACACCCCCACGGTCTCCAAAACCTTCCCTTCAGGCCTGTTCCTGACAAATACAGGCAGCGTCAATACAGAATGGTTTGGTTTTACGTCAAACTCATTTCAGGCTTCAAAAAGATAATTTGGGGGTGAGAAGCACACAGTACAAATAGTTTGCCTGTACAAACATAGCAGCTATGGTCTTTCTTTTTGGAATTTGACAACAAAACAATGAGTAGTTACGTACAGTATTTAAGTTGCAGTATGGAACTTTTCCCCCCAAAATAGCTTAACAATAAGCTTTTTATTTGGCCATTTATGACTGAAATGCCTTCTAATTAGTAGATTAACACCTTAGCTGTTCACAATGGGTACTCCTGCAAGCTTCTGGCCAATAGTTTTCAGACTGGATTCGGGTTAGAATTTCCCGCGCCCTGTCTGTGGATGTGACGTAATGTGCGTGGTGTGTATGTGAATAACGGTATGTGCAGTTTCATTTTCGTCAGCAGGTGACAGTAGCGATTCAAAATGGAATATTCTACGTTCAAGTAGCTTTAAAAAAACATTCACTTTCAGACAACGTTGAAAAAACACCTGTCAGGCCTGAAAACAGTACATGTATGCCAGGCCAATAGATGGTGATTATGTCAGCTTCTGAAATGTTTGCCATTTCAGCAACAATAGCCATTTCACGGCAAGATTTGACTTTGAGGACATAAGAAAGCAAACACAAACGAACCTAAAAATAATACTTAAAATTGATATTTGACGAGAACCTTAGAACGCTGTTACAGCTGAACAGAAATAAAAACATCAGCAATGTGAGTACCGCAGTCAACATTTTAGACTTACAAACTTTATTGCCCGAGACTGGCGATGACCAGTAATCAGAGGGTAATATAAACTTGGCCTGACCTCATAAAGATGTCCATAGTTGTGCTTCCCCCTCCCCAAGAGTGGTATATAATTTGGTCTTTTGTTATTCAACAACAAAACAAAACACAAGGAATATATTTTCTTTTGTCACCTTAATAGCTTTCCCTTGTACAGTCATATGTATATAAAAAGTCAACACACACTCTTGTTGAAATGCCAGGTTGTTGTGATTTAAAAAAAAACAAAAAAACAAAAAACAAAACCATGCTAAATAAATTAACTCTTATAACCTGTACAATTGAAACCCTACATGAACATCGGAACTTTATATGGGGTTAACCAGAGACACTTTAAATGGTGGCATGTGTGCTGACTCCCATTTAACATGACTTTTGGATAAGATTAGTTAATTCTGACAACCATATCCCCAATAACGTGAGGGTGTGTACACTTGTGCAACAACAGTTATCTGAGTTGGTAATTATTTTTTCTTAAGAGTCTTGAAAATTTTTTACATTACATTTTTTACATTTCAAATTGATTTGTAAATGTTATAGGTCACGGTGGTGAGGGAAAAAAAGTTTAGAAATGATTCATCTCTATTATATCATAAAAACCTGACATTTGAGCACGGGTGTGTCACTTTTTTTACATCCACTGGATGGCGATAAAGGGAATGCAAGTGTTTACAGAGTCAGTTCAGTAGATGGCGATGTTGCTTTGCAAATAAACATTAAGTGCAAGCACACCAACGGTCTTGTCCATACCCCAATGTGACACACGGTATATGCAATTAAGTGGACACAGTCCAAGTACAGTAGATGTAAAGAATGTTCAAAAGCAAAAACTCTACAATAGTGCTGTGGTCCACCATTGCTGTTTTAGTTGTGACATACTGCCGCATGCCTAAATTGAACATGAGTCTCCATTGCCATTCTCAATTACGTACATTTAGAATCCTTGCACACTCCAAAACACTGTTGTCATGTAAACGGTCAGCCTTGTGAAAACAACCCTCTTGAATGAAATATTTTCCTGTTATTATGTCTTCTTCTCATTCCATTGTTTCACAGAAGTGTTGACAATAATTTTGTTTATTCAAGAAGATACCCTCTTATAGAAACAATCTACATGATCCCTACAGGAGTGTAAAACCCGCTTCCTCATTGAGCCGTTGCTGCTAGTCGTAATCTCAATCATAACTTTGACAAGATTGCGGAGAACACCTTGACTTGTCAGATGTCACAAATGCCATTAGCTCTCCAATGCTGCGCCTTCACAAACACATAGAGAACATACTTAAGCGGACGGACCCACAGAAACAACACCAGCTGGTCACAAACATGCATACTTCTCTGCTCCCTACAAAGCTAATCTTTACAACAGAGCTCGAGTAGGGATTAATTTAATACTACAGTCTGTTGCTTTCAGGTTAGTTTCATACCATTGGACGATACAAAAGTATTATTTACAGGAAAAAATATCAATACAGAGCTGAGATCAAATAAAATGCTAAACATCACAACACATACCTATCACCCATTGTGTAATGAATTTTAGATTTGCTTTGAATAGTGAACACCAGCTCACCAAAACATTATGATGGGGATGTTTTTAGATGGAAAACAAGATCTTCTAAACCAGGGGTGCTCAAGTTGGGTCCTCGAGAGCCCCTATCCAGCCTGTTTTACATGTTTCCCTCCTGCAGCACAGCCAAATTTAATGATCAGCTAATCAGCAAGCTCTGCAGAAGCCTGATAACGATCCTGATCATGAATCAGGTGTGTTAGTGGAGAGAAACATGGAAAACAGGCTAGATAGGGGCTCTCGAGGACCGAACTTGAGCACCCCTGTTCTTAACGATTCTGAACGAATTAATAGATTTGGAACTTCGAACAGCGAGTGGGATAGTCTGTTGCGCATAACAAAAGGTTGCCTTTGGGAGTAGTACCCTAAGCCTCTGGAAATATGGCTCATTTGTGTGTTTTCAAAGTGAAAAGTAGTCACATAAGAAAAATAAGAAGATAAAATTATTCAAGATCCGGCGAGATGATCAGATTGTAAACCTATGCATCGTTCATTGATTCATGAGGTGGCAAGATCCCCAAGTTGCCAACCCTACAAACAATATAGACATGGGTACGGAGAGTCAAACAGACATCTTGAAGCAATGGTAGCAAAGTGGATTTTATTACTTGGCAGCCACAAGTAATACATCAGGATGAACTAGTTTGAAATCTAGACTCTTAACGGCAGATAAAGAGATGAAAATGTAAAGCAAACAGGAAGAGATAGAAATTTGGTGTTTGATCAATTCAAACAAAAGTGAATAAAGTTTGATGTAAATGTTGCTTACGTTGCACAGTGGAAAGTATTAACATTTCCCATTTTGTTAAAGCCTACCAGTAATTCCCAAAATGTTTGAAACACACCCAAAATAGCAATGTAATGATGGTCCAATTTAATCGTGTGACACCTCCTGTTGTGGACTCCCAGAGATTGTGGAAGATCAGTTTCTTACCATTGCTTCTCTCTCTGTTTGTGCCTTGGAAAAGCATAGCTTTTTAACAAAATACTATTAAGAGAAAGGCGACAGTAAAGCTCATTCAGTTTACTCCAGCTTCAGACTTTCTCTAGAAGCCTTTTTGCTGTTGGTCGCACCAGACGCACGAGGAACTAAACCATAATTTGTGTATTTAATTTGAGAAAATGTCCTGCATTTTGCATAATAAAGGGATGGAAATTTTGATACAATTTGTAATCTGAGTCATCAATTCCTGGGAAAAAAATCTGGCAGATTGATTATTAAAAAACAATCATTAGTGAGCAGCTGTTTAATTGAAAAATTAGCAGTTAAATCCATGTGATCGGTATCAGAACCAGTACCAGACGATCTCACTAATCGGAATGGGAATCTGCAGGATAAAACTAGCAACATGACAGCTCGGTTGCATCGGGTCCGTATATCTCGAGGGAAAATGACGACATTCGTCAAAAGATTACTCAAGACAGCCGATATTTCGCTGAACAACGTGAGTAGTAGTATTCAAGCAAATTATTTTTCGTCAATACTTGAGTTGAATGTGGACGGACCTGTAGTCACAACGTGGAAAAGGTCATGTAATTCAGTCAGCAATTTATTTTCGTTAATTAATCTGTTGTGGGGGATTTGCAGTGCAAATTACCATACGTTTGTTTTAGAAAATTTCACCAAGATTGCTGCTCCTTGTCATGTTTGCAAATAAAACACTGATCAGAACGCCACAACTTAATTGATTTATTTTATGTCGCTGTGCTTTGCATGTAGCTGTACTGTATTCCTGCATACAGACCACAGCTCTTTTTAGCAGCACTTTGTGATATTGCCAGTGCTAAATATGGACAATGACAAGCTCTGAAATGCTCATCTAGTTAACTTCTCAAGGAATGACCCGCAAAAAGAAAATGGCATAACAAACAAGTTGCATAAGATCACGTTAGAGAAAGGAGCAGGCGGTGAATCATTGCTGTCAATCCAACCACAGAGGGAGCTTTCATACAACCCAAAAATAAACTGATGATAAATTCCCAATAGACAATAAATTCAGCTTAGTCATATGCCAATCTATGAATTATTTTAACACTACCACCATGAGAAAGCTAAAGCAAAAAACAAAACTATGTTCTCATTCCTCCACTAGCTGTTGCAGGACAAAAAGTCACATGAGGGCAGCAATACGCATAGTCCTGGTGGCTGCCAAGACAGTAAAGGTATTATGTGACGAGATGCAAACCATAACAAAGACAATGCGTTATCTCACAGAGTTTCCCTGTCTGGCACATAGCATGGGTTTAAAGGGATGATCCACTGAAAGAACTCAACTGCTCTATTTCAATATCTGTTGACATATTTTACAAATGTGTCAGTGATGTTCCCATCAACGATGAGTGACGATTGAGCTCTATCAACAATTACGAACATCCGGCCAGTTATGATTTATTATAATTCTGCAATACAACGCAATGCAAAAGCTTCCTTTACGGGGTGAAAAACAAACAACTAGTGATGCACCGAATATTCGGCCACTGAAAATTTTCGGCCGAAAATGGCTATTTTTTTGCTATTTTTCGACATTCAGTCAAAATAAAATTAAAGCCGAAAGAATATGGCCGAAATGGGATGTTGTGGTGACGCGAGCAAAAAAACGCTGCAAGCAAGCGTCTGTTTGAATTAAACAGCGAACGCGGGGGTGAGTGTCCACCTTTTCTTCTCGCTAGCTTTTCATCGTGTGTTTGCACCGGTCGGTCGCAGCTACTGCCGGAGTCATTGCGCACACCGGAGGAGAGGGGCGTCGCTTGGTGTGCAACATTTAAGGGTGTCGAAAAAAGACAGAACTGCCATGTACTGCAGTACAGGTGAGTCACTCTTTCTCCCGCAGCGCCTTCCCTTTATTTTTATAAGAGCCCCTCGAACGCTTCCACTTTTTCACCGGCATCCTGGTGGCCGTGCTGAATACTGTAGCTAATGCTAGCGCTATTGCTATCAACAGTTTTAAACACGGAAACACTTACCGCTATCTCCGGGTGGCGACAGACCTGTACAGGACGCTGTGTGTGACTTTGCAGTCCGTTCCCAAAGACGATTAGCTGGTGCGGACAAATGTTACATTGACTATAAGGTGCAATCGCACTGCCAGAAAATGCTCAACCCTCGTTTGGTTTTTAATGTACCAATAGCCAACATGTCTGCGGTGTGGGCACATTTCAATATATATTGTGCCTGGTTAAAATGCCAGTGCTAAATAAATATTTTATAATAATATTATAATATTAATAAATTATAAAAAATGCAATGATAGTAAAAATTGGCATAATTTTTTTTCGGCGTTTCAGTCAAGCACTTCATTTTCGGTTTTGGCCAACCATGTTCATTAATGTGCATCCCTACAAACAACGTATTTGCATTGCTTTTGCCTGTGACTAGCATACAAAGAAAGCAGATTGTTACAGTAGTCAAATGACATTTCATCACGTTTTGAAATCAAAATAATCCTCACAAATCAAATTACAACGATGCAGAATCCAATGCTTTTCAATGAGTGGAGAGCTTCCTTTCACCAGGTAAGACCAACATTTTGACTTGTGACTTGGGAGTGAATGAGTTAATAACTCGTTTTTCACAGATTGGGAAGAATACAAGAGGTGCCCTATTGCCTTTATTGTTATATTACTTGTCTGTGTTATTACAATGTTTGTGTGTGAATATTTATTATTTGAAGGAATAACACACACATATGAAGTCGATGCTAATTTCAGGTTAGCATGTCAATAGGATTTTACATTGACTTTAGCATTAGCACTGGCAATGTTTTTAAAACAAAGCAATATCTTGTATTTAAATATACAATCAATGTATGCAATTCTTTGTTGTGTGTTTAGTTTTAGAGTTGACTCCAACTGGTGTGTCATAAAACAGACTAAAGCACCCTCAGGGAGGGAAAAATCACGTTTGTTGAACAAGTAACATGGTGCATTTAGAGTTCTTTCACATCTGGAACTTGCACACATCTATCTAGCTATATATATATATATATATATATATATATATATCTATCTAGCTATATATATATCTATCTAGCTATATATATATATATATATATATATATATATATATACAGGGGTGTTAGAAAAAATTGATTCGGCAATATATTGCGATATTACAGCGCGCAATTCTCGAATCGATTTAATATGCGGCCAAATCGATTTTTAAACATCAATTTTTTATGGGAATATTCAACAAAATGTCTTATTTAGGGTTAGGATTCACACATTAAGCATGGAAGAATGTTATATTAATGGAACGTTAAGCCTTAATATTTTATTTCAGTGCTGTTTAAACATGAAACAGACTGCAACCTGTTTGTTAAATGCAGTGGCTCAGTTATAAGCCTAAATTTTCTTTTTTATATATATATATATATATATATATATATATATATATATATATATATATATATATATATATATATATATATATATATATATTTTATATATAGGGGTGTGTGTTTGAAAAATAAAATTAATTCAATTCAATCACAATGTTCAGCACTTTGTTTTTCTTTGATTATAATGTTTATAAGCAGCTACGGTTGTTTTTTAAGTGCTCTATAAATAAAGTTGAGTTCTTATGTCATTTTAAATATTTACTCCATGCATGCAAGGCACCACACTGCCACTAAGAGGCCGACGCACACACAGGCAGAAGATATTTATTGTTTCATTTTTTATTGCTATTAAAAGCCTAGCAAGCCATCAGGCTAATAAAAGACCCGGGTAGACACTAGCTTTACTTTTAGTAGGGATGTTCAACACCTCTTTTTTCAGATTGATGATACGATTACTCAGATTGATTATATGAGTATTGACTCTTTGCCGTGTTGCCCACAGATTTTAAATCTACTTGGGTGGACTGGGGGATGGGTTCTCAGTCCTGTTACTTGCGTCACCTCTAACATCATGATCCACAAGTGGGTGACGGCGAGCTAATGTTAAATACATAGTATATCTGGTCACAATTTTTTTTCTTTCTTTTTTAGATATTTTTTATTACATTTTCTTGAAAACTTCTTGGGTGGTGGCCCACCCAAGTATTAACATGAGTATGCAAAGATTTTTTGTTTAGAATTTCATTTAACACAATAATGATGCAGATGTTGGTTCGCCTATGTTTAAATACGCCATAGTATAGTGCCAACTATTGCAGAGGAGGACTTGATGTCAGATTCCCCCCTTCAGTATCAGTGGCTGGTACCAGCAGCCTCCACACGGACCTGATACCTTAAATGAGGCCAGTAAGTAACGGCCTGATACCGATACCTGGTATTGGTACTCGCCCATCACTGAATTCTACAGATCGCTCACAACCACATGTGAGTTACACTATGCATAGAATGTAACAGCATGACCAACATATTTGAATGTATTGGGCAGTGGAATGGGGGGAAATACCTAACCACCACTATCAATGCTAAATAATATAAGATTGGTAAAAGTATGATTAGAAAAACAAGTTAATACAAAGGAACTTTGGGAAAACACATTGTTAAGGTGCTTCAGTTCAGGCATTACCAAATCAACGCTGGAGAAATGCCAATGAAATGAATGCCACAAAACAGTTACGCCACAATTTTATAAAATTTTACAGCCCCTGGGATGTCATGTTTATAAATTATTTTAAAATATGTCTACCGCATGTAAATGTTAACACATGACAACGGTTTTTGACTTTCCCCCCACAATACCTTCTTTAGAAAGTCGTGTATAGCTAGGTCTTTAGCTTGCTAGCACTGACAGGAGGAGGACACTGGCGGTGTGTCTTACCGTGACGACATGAACCTCCGCTGCTGAGCGACACCGTACATTCCGCAGGCTCGGCATTCCATCTGTGGCCTATACGTTTCGAACCTGCTGTCAGCTACACTTAATAATCTATGTGCGTGTTTTTTGTTGTATTTACTGAAAGTACTCAGCAGACCTCTACGCAACGCACAGGCCGCCATCTTTGTTGGTGCTGGGTAGCACGCTGCTACGCTTACACGCATTTACGTACAGGGTACCGATGCTGACTTCAGGGACAAAGAAAATAGTACGAACTGGATTATATGTTTATTACGAACGTCCTTTACACTGACATGTTCCGACAGCCTTCACTGTGCGGCTTGACGTCCGTAGTTAACTTACTTGTTCATTAAGCTTTTTAGTTATTAGGTCTGTGAACAACTCTTAGATTTTTTTCCATTTTACTTATTTATTTTTCATTCTTAATATTTAATAATAATAATAATAATAATGCAGGGATGGGTCATGCCAAAAACAAGTTACACCTCCCATAACTGCATTATTTGTGTACGATTTAATTTGACAGGGTTTGTGTGGGGGGTCTGAGTATTAAAAAAAATGTTAAAAAAAAAATATGTGAAAATTTTAAAACACGGGGAACCTTGAAGGCACCATCAACATTCACGTGGATGAGACGTGGTACCTATGAAATTAATTTGCCAACAAAAGTGAACGTTCATTTCGTCCCACATAATCAAATAAAACAACCTAAAAAACATTATAAAATGATGCTTTGTACTTGAATGTGTAATTTAAAAATTAGTTTTCACAAGTGATCATGTGAGCCTTACGTCTTGTGGTCACGGGTTAAAACATGGCTGCTTGCATGGAATTATATTGATCTCTTGGTCCGCTTTCCAACAAAACAGCTGTATCGTTGTTTTTCGTCGTTAGATGACATAATGGCCTCGGCGTTCGTGATCGGAGATCAGTTCAGAAGCAGGGTGTCAGAACTGTTGGAACAGACGGACTCCTCTCTGCCTGATGGTCTTAGGACGCAACTGGAGGCTCTCTTTGAAAAGGAAGGACAAATTACGCTGGCCTTTAGTACAGCCAGACAATTGAAAAAGTACCTTCAGGATAAAGGTAACGTCATACCAAGCATGCTTTTTTCTTTTATTTCCCCCTCTCTGCAGGCTCCACCCCCTATTCAGTTATTTGTTTTAATTTAACAATGTTTGCATGATTTTTAATAAAAGAAAGCACAACAGTACGTTTCACCGAAGTGGCGCCCAGGCTTATATTAATGAATGACTTTATGTAGATTTCTACTTTTGTATGTATGTAGATTTGTTATTTTATTTGTTCATTTTCCCCACTAGGGCATCCATTCTATTTGCATGACTTGTTGGAGGATAGTTTACTGCACCTGCCGGAGGTTGTGAAGCCCCCCAGAGTAAGTCGATTACAGTTGAACTTGATCAAATTTGAAATGTTAATATTTAACAAAAAATTGAATTCCCTATTTACATTTTTCAACTGACCCAGTCAGAAAATTTTCCTGAAGTCAGACCGTTTTTTTTTGTGTTGCAGCAATAAGTGAATATGTGATGAAATGTTTCAGCATCTACACAAAGTATTTGGTGAATGCTGTCTTTAAAGCAAAGAGTGAGATAACTGAACATTGATCACAAATGTGTTGATTTTGTTCTTCCAGAACCCTGAGCTGGTTGCACGCTTGGAAATCATTAAAGCCAGACTAGCAAACGAGGACTACAACAAGATGACTCGTAATGTAAACAATCAGGTAAATAATATTGTGATCATATGAAAGGGGACTGGATTTCTCATTATGCTTTTAAAATATTTTACCCTAGCGCAGAAATGGGCAACTGGTGGACCGCATGCGGCCACACTCTGAGTGAGCCTTGGAATAATATATTATAAATATAATAAAAAAATAAATGCAATTCATACATCAAACATTTTGTTGTTTAATCCACCCGTTGAAACTCTGAAATAAGATTTTATATATATATATATATATATATATATATATATATATAGTGAAGTTTAAAATGTTAATGTTAAAGCTTTTTTTTTTTTACATCTTACATGCTCCATCAATGCCGAGATGAGTACAAAGAGCCCTGACATTTAAGCTGTGACTGCGCCTATGAGCTTGTATCTTCCTTTCAGTGAGACAAACACCCCACAGTTTCTTGGGGGTGGGAAAGGGTGTAGGGTGACCATACAAACACTAGATGGCTCATGTGCACTGTGAGCCAATCCAAAGCAACCCGACACAGGGCAGCCATTATTTTGAGACAGGACAGGGATGTGATTTTTCCGCTAATTCGCGGAATTCCGCTTTTTTTACCCCCCCCCCCCCCAAAAAAAAAAAAAAAATCAATTTTTTTTTTTATATTATTTTTATTTTTTTATTTTTTATTTTTTTTTTGTAGTTCATTGTGTATGCACATGACTTCGACAGATAACATCTTCTGCTATAACAAAGACATTTGTGGTATGCTCTAATATGAGTTACTTTTCATTTGGTCATGATATAATTACCCCCCCCCACTGGGCACTGCCCTGGACCTAGCTGGGTGCCAGCGGCCCCCAGACCCCCGGCTAAATTTTCAGATAATTTCACTTTGGTCAAATCACATCCCTGACAGGACTGTTCAAGTACTCATAAAGGCCTAGATACAGCAATCCGACTTCGGCCAAATGTGACCGACGCCTACCCCGTGGCGTTGGCCCAAACGTCGGCACGTCATGTAGAAAAATGACGTAAATACAGAAATGCGAGAAGTAATTTCCCTCCGTACCATCGGCGGCGGTAGTCATTATTCCTAAAGGCAACTGGCAACCTGTTTACGGGGGCGGGATATAAAAACGTAAACAACTCATATCGGTGTTGACCGCGGCGCCGGGGTAAACGCGGCAGCCATCTAGTGAAGCAAATACGGGCGTTGGAACAAGCTTCGTCCCCTTCTCGTTCCTGAATGCATGGATGTACTCCGTTGTGGCGTATCCTGTACCCTGTCGACTCCTGGCTGCTTCCGATCGTTCGTTCACCCGAAAAGCTTTGGCCGTGCTGCCCTCCGCGTTTTGGACGCGGTGTTGACCTCCAGCTTCTGAAGGAGCTTCCTCGAGACCGCCGGACGGAAGGGCCATGCACCCCTGCTGCTCTCCACAAGGATCGCGTTGATAAATGCGCAGTCATTGACAAACAAAACGTTTATTTTGAGGGAGTTTTTCCTTTCCAACAACTTGGATTTCCTCTGCCTGACGGAGACCTGGACTGTCGCTGGTGAGTCCACCACTATGATTGAATTACTACAGCCTGGCTATGCTTACTTGGACGCGCCGAGGATGTCGGGCCGAGGTGGAGGAACGGCGACTAATTTTTTTTTTTTAAATGTAAACAATGTCTATTTACCACATCGATCACAGCTTTGAAGCCACTTTCTTTGAAGTCGGCCAAACTGTCACTGCTGTGCTGTGTCATTTACCGACCTCCAAAATACAATAAGGACTTTTTAAACGACTTTGCAAATCTTCTTGCCAAATTTATGTTGAAATATGATCATATCCTCTTTATGGGGGACTTTAATATTCAACTGTGCTGTCCTGAAAAAACATAAAGTTGAGTTGAGTTTAGTACTGTTTATCCGCGCTGTCACTTGCTCTTCTTGCGCTGATTCGCTAGCTAACAGCCAATCACAGTGATCAAATGCCCTTAACGCCGATTCAACATGTCGAATTTGCTGGAAACGCTCCCCCGTCATATTCCAACGGAAGAGGCGGGATTTCAGACTTCCGGGTTTTCACCCATCAACTTTGTTTCCGGTTTGCGACGTGTGGGCCGCGTCACAGTACTTGCGCCTTTGTGCCCCTCTGTTGCGCGTTCCCGTCGACAGGTGCGAGGCTCCGAGTGTGTCGTGTCTGTCTCAGTGTCCGAAGCATTTCAGATAGCCGAGACGCCCTCCCACCGATGGGCGGGAGCGCGCGGTTGGGGGGCGCAGGGGTGGGGGTGCGAGTCTTGGAACTCGGCCAGCAGTGGCCGGAAACGACGCTGATGAGTAAAAGTCGTAAGTCCGTGGCATCTACCCCACTCGATTCCACTTCACGACAGTAATTTATACACTGATCAGACGGCGCATGCCGTCGGCCCAACGCTGTCCGACTCCCGACATCGGATTGGTGTATCTAGGCCTTAACATTACAGTCAATGGAGCACGGACTTTGAAATAGTTGCTGATTGCTCAACTCTCCCAAATTCCCAACCGGTTTTCATTTGTGTTGTTAGTTATGTTACAATAGATGACACAAACAACTATATCGTGTTTGTTTGTTTGTTTATTTTTTTAAATCTGCAATTTAAAAATTCTGCCTGAATTATAGCCATGTTAATAAGGATTGTAATAAAGCCGTTTTTTAATCCGTCAAGAATTCAGTGAGTTATGAGTATTTAGGTGCGTAAATCATCCACTTTACCACTGACTACAGCACAGTGCACCCGAGTAGTCTCGTCTTAAGATGACCAACCAGTGACAACACTGCCGACTCTGTCTTGAGACATCTAGTGTTTATATCTATGACGGTGACGTCATTTTGGTCCGTGCGGAAATGTGGTGTTGTGTTAGCGGAGCGTACAACACAATTGGGATGGAAACAGAAAAGAAAAAAAAACGACTCGAGCACAGCCCAAATTCCAACTCGGACTCAGAGTTTATTTGAGCGCACGTGCACCATGCACGGGCTTGACACAGAGGCTGCAGTTATGCTTTAGGCCAGACGTGGCAGTCAGGAGTAATAAAAAGTGACAAATTCCACAATGCACCTTTCAATGTAAATTAAATTATCTTTACTACCTATTTCTTAAGATTTTACTCCCCAATTATTTTGCACCTAGAGAGAACCCCCAAACCCACCCCTTTCATTTGTTATAGAAATCCACTATGTCATCACTGTAAACTCATGCCTGATTATTATATTTCTTCTCCTGTGCAGGAAATGAACCGCAATGGAATACTGGCAGATTTTGGACAGCAAGGTTAGTCTGTTGTACAGTTCACATCACTTCAGGGAAGGTCTCAGTTTCTGAGCGGTTCCTGTTGTATGGTGTTTTGAGTTTACAAATGGTATAATATGTAATATATAATACAATTATGTAGTTAATGCAACTACATAAGAATATATCATCATGTGGCCCAAGAAGGGTACTGGTCTATTTCATGTTGTTTCAATGTTTTACATTTATGGAATAGAAAGAAGGCTTGTTGAAAGCATGCCACAGAGCATGCTATTAAGCAGAGGTGGGCATCGTTAAAGTAGCACTAAGGAACTTTTCAACCATAATCAAATATTTTCACAACTCTTCTGATGAATCTTCAGCTTAAAACTAGTGAATGGTACTTTTGCCATGGCTTGAGGTCTGTATGATTTTTTTTCTGGCACTAAGCAACTTTGAGGAGGATGGTAGGAACACTGCCACACAAAAAACTGCACGTGCTGACTGCTTTATGGCATACGTCACTTCCCTCTTTACAAAGTTGTTACAAAGAAGTCGATTTGGACGTCTACGCACGATTACTGCTTTCATGGCAGAAGCTGCAAAACAAGTGAAAAGTTTTGTCTGAGGAGACAAAAAAGAAAAAGGGAAGCTACTCTGACAAAAGGACAGTCAAGGATCTGCTGGCATGAGCTCAAAACCAATGCAATGCGCTTGTCCTCATGGGAAATGTTGTCTTCCTTCAGCCATAACATTACCGCTTTTGTCTATATGGTGCCGCCATAATCAACGTAAACGAAAAGTTTCTTAGTGTTGCTTTAATAGAGGTGGGCAATAATCAATCGTTAGTCAACTGCCGTTAGTATTTCAAGCCAGCCCAGTCAGTCTGCGACAGCCAATCAGCGTCAAGAGTTTTCTTGACTGAATAGGTGTTGTATACCTTTCGGTCCCACAGACTGCAATTACATTGTCCCGTTTTGTTTTTGTTTTTCCACCAATCACCACACTGTGTGTCTTTGTTGTTTTTATTTTATTTGTCTTATAAGTTATTTATTTGTCCATGTGCCTGCTTGTGTGTGATGTCGAAAGTACGTTCTCGACGTCGATTGGCTGTCGCCAACGAGGGACGGACTGAGCCCAGAGCCCATGTGCGCCAGCCCAAAATGATGCCCACCTCTGCTATTAAGGGATCTGGTCATGTTTTAAATAGTGAAACAAATGTTTGAATATGTCCCCTTATCTGTGTCATATAATGATACATTATGAACAGTACACATTTTTCTGTTTTCTTTTTTCTGAAGTGCGATCAGCCAAAGCTGTGGTTGTGACTGTTTTCAACTTCCTGGTGACAGTAGTTGCTACGTTTGCCTGCTCCTATATGGGCAGTCAGTACCTATTCACAGAAACCACAGCGGTAAGAATTTGTCTTGTTCTGTATTGATCTGCTACTGCAATCTATGACTTTTTTTTTCTGTAATAAAAAAAAATGGCCTGTTAATTCTAACCTATTTTTGTTCCCAGCGAGTGATATCTGCTGTTATCGCAACATCTGTAGTTGGGCTAGCTGAGCTGTACGTTCTGGTCCGGACCATGGAGGGGGAACTCGGGGAACCCTAGCAGTAACAAACAAGGGAACTACACCAAAGTCAGCAAAGAAAAGCTCTATTTAAGAGCAGCCTTCTAATAAGGTCATACTGTATAAGCATTGTTGGTGCTCACAGAGCATTCACATTTAAACATTTCACTTTCTTTGGAAGTTTTTTTTAGATTGAATTGAAAAGTGGATCAAAACTATCAGAATTTCTAAATGGTATAAAAGGAGCAATAATGGTTATTGCTCTTTGGTCCAGTGTTTTACGAGAAATACAGCCATACAAAACTAAATGCCTATAATAGTTGAAACCATGAATATACCACAATGTCATGCCATGTCAAACCCCTTATACTTCCAAATAAATGACTGACAGATGCTTTAGCTTTTCACTAGCAACTCAGCAGAGCATCATTATACACATGTGGCGATGACTCTCCATAACTTCTGCTAACAGCCCCAGCTAAATTTAGCATCTCCCTCATATATAAAGTCCTTCACTCAAGATGTATCTATTTGACATACTTTCTTGACACCAATTACTACTTAACTATTAGCCAGGGCTAATATAACGCCATCTTAAAAATCTATTTAAAAACATAAATCAAAACAAGAACAAATATTAAGCAAAGGCGTTTCTATTATAAGTGTAAATTTGTGAAACCATTTTGGAATTAACCTGAAAAGGTGTGAATCACTGGCTGTGTACAACAAAAATATTTAAATCCGGTATAAGTCAGTACAAATGTAGAAAATAGACTGCAATGAAAAATTTGTGCTGATTTATACATCTGTAAACGTGTTGTCTTATGAACTCAATGCACAATGCTGTTGGCATATGTATGCACGCATAAGTGCAGTTGTTTATACTGTATGTGCAAGTTTGTTTGTATGTTGTTGTTCCGATAAGGGGTAGGACTATAAGTTTGTTACTTCTTCCTACTCCCTTTTCAACATGTAAACTGTGGATAATGATTATGTATGAAATAAAAAAAATGTTGTTTTTTTTTTTAAACACTCCTCTTTTCTTTTCTTTTTACATCTTTTTACTGTACAATATTTCTGTTACTGGTTTATATGTTCGATAAACAAACAGAAAAAAATTGCATCTTGTAGCCGTTACCTGTATAACCAAAATAGCACAATAACCACAATTTGATTCTGCCTTTATATCTCCCATCCAAGTCTCCTTTATAATCATCAACAAGTGAATTCAGGAATAGTGAATCGCGAAAAGCTGGCTTTCACTCACTGTACACTGTACAGCAGGCATTTTATACATATTGTACTGTACAGTCTCTTGTATCAGTTTTTTTTTTTTGCCATTGTTTTGTTTTACAACTGGCTGCTTATTTATTAATCTTACCTTTTAAAGTGTCAGTAATTACAAAATGTGTTGAATGATGGTGATAGCAGCTGATTAAGTTGCTTCAGGAAAAAAAACTGGTTATCTCCATACCAGTGTTAATTTTAGCCGCCATTTTTTAATTTAGTCTCAGTTTTAGTCCAATTTCAGTTTTTATCACAGTTAGCCAACCTCATCCTGTTTTTATTTAGTCAATTTTTACCCGATTATAAATGTAGCATTTTAATCGAAGAAAACAATTTTATTGGTCTAGTTTTAGTCAGGACAAAAATGTTACCCCTGTATATATTTTTTGTCAGCAGTTTATGTTGAACGTTTCTGATCTAAAGCTATTTCGGATCTAAACTATAACCATATAATTTCTCTCATCTTTTTGATGAAAAGCAACTTCACACACAATTACAGTGGCTACTATGGCTCCATGCAATGAGCCAGTAAGTTAGCCAGCATTAGGTAGCGGTCACATTAGCAGTATTGTTGGAACGTTGTAGCCGTTGGATTAATGTTAAATTATTACAATATATAATACAATATAATTTCCTCTTTTTTTTTACCTTCACCATGAATCCACCACCTGCCTGTTGCACTTGCTAGCTGCAGTTTTGAAAGGGGGGTGTCACTGTGTATCACATGACAGTGTCACAGTCGTGACGGATTAGCAGAGAAAAGATTTTACAAAATCATACAACATTCATCTCGTTTTTGTTCATGAACTAAAATGTCCATAGATTTTAGTCCAGTTTTTATGAAGTGAAGTACATTTTTTTCTCGTTTTCATTAGTGGATGAAAAATGAATCCTGATTTAGACCTAGTTATTGTTTATAAAGAGGGTTTTAATCTAGACTAGTTTTAGTCTGGTGAAAAATGTGTGTTGAGACCCATTACCGATGTCATATTCTATTAGGTAAGATCATTTTTATTACTGTATGTTCCATTTGTTACAAGTATCTTGCAACCAAAAACCTTATCCCAGAGCATGTTTATTTTGTCAGCTCCATTTATTTTTTCCCCGGTAAGGGCCGTATAAAGTTACACAGGACAATGAAAACATTTCTCAAGCTATTGCTGTTGGCTACATCTGTTAATCACGTAATAAATAGTAAAACCAATAATACAAAAATACTTGAACCACCACTGCCAGTGACTAGTGAGGTTGGTGGGTCAGGAAAAAATAAGCACCAAGCAACAACCTTTGAGAACCAGACCAAAATAGTTATGTGCACGTCTGACCTTGTGCATTTTTAACCAGGTTCCCCCATGTCAAAGATATTCACACAAATCTATGTTTATTTTCACCCTTCTCTAATATTTAAACTGGTGGACAAGCTGTCGGTGCATGTTTCATGTCAGATGTCACAAACAACACGTACAAAAAGATTACTGTCCATGATCAACAATTTAAAAACAGTTCAAACAAGACTCAGATGATCAGTCTTCTCTGATCCCTTCTATATATATATATATATATATATATATATATATATTTATATTTTGACATATTTTTATGACGGTGTCCTCTCGTTTGGTTCTATCACATAAATGGGAGGATTAAAAGATGTAACTACATCTGGAGGGGAAAAAGAATTTAACTGAATTCTGAGATTTGACACCCGGATTAAAGGTTTATTGAAAGATTATTTGGTATTAAAGATGATTGTGATATGCGGAGATCACTGTCCACTGCACGACTGTCTTGTCCGTCCGTCATATTCGTGTATGTATTATACTTCTCATGTAATATTTCAAAACTTAAATCCAAGCATAATTACAGGACCTGTAAGCTGATAGACCCCAAAGCTTTGGCTTTAATTTTCATTAGTTTATTCCGCCTGCCTACTGTATTATAACCCTCATGATACTTACAGAGTAGAGAGATTTGGAAAACAACTATTTCTTTTATGGTATCCCTGCTCAAGGAATGATTTTAATCAGAATGTTTTGAAATAATTCTCAGAGGGCTGTAATACATAGTTACACGGCACAGTTCATCTTAGATCATAATAACAAGAGTTGACTGCTGTGAAAACAATATACCGTATAGCTTTGGTTCCACAGTGGAGAAAAGCAGGCTTACTGTGAAAGTGTTGTGTTTATGGGTTACCTTTTCAATTAGTTTTCTATTTAGGGCATAAAATTCAAATAATGTAATAATAATAATATTAATAAAACTTTTTCATCTTGCAATGAAGATTACAATACCTATTATAGGTAGATTCATATGCTGCAGCTTTCATTGCACAATAGGACACACAGACACACACACACATGCACATTAGCTGTTTGATAAAACTGACACTAAATAATAATGCAATCACAGAAAGACATGTAAGTTATAGAATAAGTCGCGCTTCCTGAGAAGGAGGGGCTGGCACTGATTTATAACTCATTATCTCATAAGGAGGGGGTCGCCTGACTTCCTGATCCCACAGGAGACAGACATAATGGCTACAATACACGACCCAGCGCTGCTGTTTCTGCTCGACCATAGTTTTTCTATTTCATATTTGTTTTATTAACTATATTCAAAACAAGTTGAGTGTATCAGAATTTCATTTGGATGCAATATCACCTATAAAGATTACAAGAACCGAGGTGTAGGAATTCCAGCGTGGATACTTTTCTCTTTGAGGGCCTCTCCCTGCTGACTTTCATATCTTTTTTTTCTTGCTAAAGAATTCAATTGAATTGAAAACACTATGGAACTTTCAGTTTACGTTGATTATGGTGCCACCATATGGACAAAGTCGGTAACGTTATGCCTGAAGGAAGACCACGTTTCTCATGAGGACAAGCGCATTGTCATTTTTGAGCTGACGACATTCAAATTGACTTCCGTCTTTGTAACAAATGGGTAAAGGTGGGGGCAGCACGGTGGCTGACTGGTTAGCACGTCCGCCTCCCAGTGCAGAGGACGTGAGATCGAGTCCGGGCTTCGGCCTTCCTGGGTGGAGTTTGCATGTTCTCCCCGTGCTTGCGTGGGTTTCACCGGGTACTCCGGTTTCCTCCCACATTCCAAAGACATGCATGGCAGGTTAATTGAACACTCCAAATTGTCCATAGGTGTGATTGTGAGTATGGTTGTTCGTCTCTGTGTGCCCTGCGATTGGCTGGCAACCAGTTCAGGGTGTACCCCGCCTACTGCCCGAAGCCAGCTGGGATAGGCTCCAGCACCCCCGCGACCCTAGTGAGGAAAAGCGGTCAAGAAAATGGATGGATGGATGGGTAAAGGTGGAAGTGGCGTATGCCATAAAGCAGTCAGCACATTTGTAGTTTTTTGTGCGGCAGTGCTCCTACCATCCCCCTCAAAAATGTTTAGTGCCAGTAAAAATTATACAGAACCCCTCAGGCCATGGCAAAGGTACCACTCAACTAGTCTTAAGTCTTGTAAGTCGATGTTTCATCAGAAGAGTTATGAAAACATTTTATTAAGTTTGAAAAGTTCCTTAGTGCTACTTTAAGTTATTTTCATAATTTGTTACTAAATAAAATATGTTGGAAGATAAGTGTTGAAAATGTGCACTGACAGAACAATTTAATACTGAATACTTTTAAGAGAAATCTACAATGGCGTATTAGGGCCACGACTAAATATATATTTTTAGAGGGATTACAATAAATAAAATTTTTTTTTTACTAAATTGACGAGTTTTCGCAAATTTGCCACTTAATAAAGTGGCAGCCTTGCGAGAAAAAACTCAGAAACTTACGAGAAATACACGTAGCGTACCACTCGGATGTTTGTGCCAATACTTTTCGGTCGAGTTTTCAAATAAGGAGATATTAATGGCTTTAACCACATCATGTTAAGCACTTTGAAACGTTGGGTACTGCCAGCGACAAAGACGCCTCGCTTTGCGAAGGTCCACACCACACCACACACAGGATCAAGCATTTAAGTTAATTTGTTAAAATAAATATTTACTTGCACATTTATGTTTCCAGAATTATTATTTATACATTCATACATTTTGGTATTTTTGTTGTTGTACAAGTAGCTAAGTTGATGTGTCGAATCTGCTGCTCTCCATCATTCACTTCCATTTACCTAAAGTATTCTAGCTGCTGATTGGTTAGTGTTTAATCAGCTGATAGGGGATCAGGAAGTGTTGTTGCTCTAGCCGCCGTGTATGACGAGTAAAGTTAAAATTAAGAATGAATCCGTCCCCATCCTGCCTTTTCATTTTACAAACAGTGTCCCATTAAACACCAACGAATCCTCACATAAAACTATAGCTCCGCTACGTGTATTTCTCGTAAGTTTCTGAGTTTTTTTGGCGCAAATCTGCCACTTTATAAAGTGGCAAATTTGCAATTTTGGAATATTGACCCCGCCCTCTAATTATTTTTTTTATATGTGGTCCTAATACACTGTCGTATAAATCCTTTGCAACTTCTTAACTATGCAGATTTTTGGGATGCAGTTAAAACAGGGCCCAGTGACGCACTTTGGCCCCTATCCTTCCCACACTATATAAGCACTGAGCGCCATCACGGCTCACCTGTTTTCTGAGTTTGGCCATGTGACATTTGCAAGCTGATCTCTTAGGCTCTTCCATTTAAAAAGACGATGAGGATCCACTTTGATTACACATGATTTATGTCGGCTGTGTTTACTCCCACAGCGGTGCAGGCCTAACTCTTTTACCTATGTCATCTTATGCTCATTTGCAAATTAAACAAAACCTGCTTTAACCCGCATCCACGCAGATTTACACCGCACGCCGTGCCGGATTTATGGCGGCCATGAAAATAAAACCCCTCGGAGTTCAAACCAACATAAGAGAAGTCAGTTTGTCATGAGACTTCAGCTCTGTACTCATCTGAATGATTATCTCCACAAGTTCCAATGTTGAATGTTTTACCTTTTCTTTGTCTTTTTTGGGATGCCATCAGAATAAGAAGGCAATGCATGACAACCATCCAACTTGTAGCATACTGTGGCATACAGTAGTTACTGTTTTGTTTGTTTGCTTAGTACACTATGAGTTATGTAATTATATAAAATAGACACATTGATTTTACAAGGCAAAAGTAAATGTTAAATGGTAACAGTATCACTCTAACACCATCTTTATGTGGCCATTAGATACTGTGAAAGGATGAGTTGATTTACTTTTGTTGTACTGTATTTAGTTCTATTTCATCCCTCTCCGACCGCCATGGGCGGTGCTTAACAGCAGAGGAGTACCATTAAGCACTGCCTCTGGCGGTCGTTCGGTGCTCATAGATATGTTACAGCTCCTTTTATGCTGCAGATATCTTCTCTGTATGTGAGTATAGTAATTTACAGTACAGTGATTAAATGTTCCTCAAAACATCATCACATTGGTTTGAATGCATTTCATTTTATTTCCTGGGAGAGCTTGAAAGTCACCCAATGTCATTTGATGGATTGCATAAAATTTTGCAGGTTGCACAGTAATATGATGAAGTACTTTTGTTGAATTTGCCGTCATTTATTGCACACTTTAAAGTTCATCAAGTTGAGTATTAGTACAATTTTAACTGATGACATGACATTTGGTATAAATAAAAATAAATAAATAAATAAAAAATTCTGAGGAAATAAAATCAAACTACATTTAAATAATTGATGCATTAACACAAGAGCAGAGTAAGAACATCATACATTATTTGAGATGTTATTTCATTTTGATGAAACAAGTGGAGTTTGTAGACACATAAGACGTAATAGGGAAATGAAATGATTTTTACAGTACACTTAATCAGAACTCCAGGAAGTTGGTGACAATAGCAGCATTGTAGATCAAGTCTGAGATGTAACCCATAGAAGTCTGTGGTCCCATTTGTGCGTGATGATGATGATGGTGATGATGTCCTTGTCCCTGAGTTAC
This sequence comes from Vanacampus margaritifer, assembly GCF_051991255.1. Classification (NCBI taxonomy): domain Eukaryota; kingdom Metazoa; phylum Chordata; class Actinopteri; order Syngnathiformes; family Syngnathidae; genus Vanacampus; species Vanacampus margaritifer. The sequence continues at coordinate 9,099,047 of NC_135436.1, read as the reverse complement.
CTCCCAGTATGCAGACTGAGAGTGAGAAGGAACGACTTGGTCGACTGAAACGTGGCCTCCGGCTCCGCCCCCGTATATAGCCTGATGAGCCCCAGACTGAACCAGGCTCTGGGCTTTGAAGTTTCTGAGGGCCTGGTAGGAGTGGTTGGACGCAGAGTGGTTGGGTTGCCTGTTGATGGGGTGTGAAAACGAACCAGGAAAAAAAGTCGGGAGGGTCGATCCCAGTTGTTGCCGCTGATGACGCTCCTCCTCCCAGAGATGAGCCTCCGAACGTTTTGGGGAGCCACGGGGGGGCTGCGAGTGGAATGATGAGGTGGATGGTGTCGTCTGGTTGCTGTGAAGTTGGATCCAGTCAGAGTAGAATTGTGGGATGTCGTCACAGGGCTGGTTTTGCTCCGGTCGGAATATGTCTGCCAAGGTGGCTGGGGAAGGGAAAGCCGAGGTCACCAGCCCAGAGGGTTCTGCGAGCCCCCGACTTGTCCCAGCATGTTTGTTGGACTTGGGCAGTCTTCCAGTCTTGATACTTCGTGCTCTTCGGTTTTGAAACCACACCTGTGGAAGATTTCTATTTTCAGTCTCAACTCGATTTCATAACTAAGTAAGTAGATCTGGGACTTTTACTTTGCTAAGTAAATCTGTGTCGTCTGCGTGATAGGCATCATTACTGTTGTGAATGACCTGACCCAGTGGAAGCATGTACTGTACAGGCTAAATTAAAGTGGTCCAAGAATCAAGCCCTGGGGGACTCCGCATGTCATGGGGGTCACCGCTCTGATGTATGATCGATCACCAAAGGAAACTACATGAAAAATAAACATACATACATTGGAAGTACCTGCTTTGTGCTGTACAAGAAGGTCACAAATAGATTTGTTGTTTTGGCACCATTATGATGACGCAGGTAGTAACAATGAGCAGAGCGCAGACCGTCACCAAGGCAAAATGTTAAGACAAAATGTGTAAGGTACTTTCACGTCACTTATCAGGTACACCAGCAGCAATCTTTCGTGTCAAAAGAGCCATTTTAGCCAAATTATTTGAAGATTGTAATGAAGTAAACAGTGGGTAGTGTTTGTCTGATGTACAGAGGGCCCCAATTAGAGCTGCACCACAACACAAAAATATGACCTATATAATATATAATATAATACCTTTCGTCTTCCGTTTTTGGATTTCTGGGGGTGCTAATTTTCCATACTTTGTTTTTCATACATTTTTAGACTTCTCTGCCGTTCTGTCAAGTTTCTGGCAATTTCCTGGACATATTATGGTAATTTTCTACCTCTCTTCTTTCTTTCTTTTTTAATGACATTTTATATATCTTTTTGACATTATTTTTCTGACTTTTTTTGCTACCAATTTTCTGACCTTTTTGGCAATTTTGTGGACATTTTATGTTAATTTGTTTTGTTCTTTTGTTTTTTGACATTTTATAGTTACTTTTAAAAAATGTTATTTTCTGCCTTTTTGTTATAAATTGTCTGACTTGTTAGCAATTTTGTAGACATTTTATGGTAAACATTGGGGATTTCTTCTTTTGTTTTTGGACATTTTATAGTTACTTTTTAAATGTTTTCTTTTCTGTCCTTTTTATTTTAAATCATTGTTACTTTTTTGGGCAATTTTAAAGACATTTTGTGGTAATTTTGAGGATTTCTTTTTTGTTTTTTTTGTGGACATTTTATAGTTACTTTTTGAATGTTTTCTTTTCTGCATTTAAAAAAAATCTATCTTCTTACCTTTTTTGGCAATTCCCCCAAAAATTTAAGATAACTTTTTGCCTTTCTAATTTTGTTTTTGGACATTATATGGTTACTTTTTGAACATTTTCTCTTCTGCCTTTTTAAATCCATTATCTGATCCGTTTGGCAATTTCATGGACATTTTTGGTATTCTTTTTGCTTTTCCTCTTTCTTTTTGGACATTGTATGGTCAAATTTTTAACATTTTTAGGTTATTTTAAAACTTTTTTAATCTACCTTTAGTCTCTCTTTTACTGACAATTTAAAATTTTGGACTGTGACCTTTTGTGAATTTTTAATTATTCTTTTTTTTATACTCAAAATCATGAATTCATTTAAAGAATATTATATCTAAAAAATAAATATGTCAATAAAAATAAATTTCTTCTTTTTTTGTTTTGTTTTTCTTTTTGAGATCCACTAGGATCCACATGGGTAGAGGGACCAAAGAGCCACAAGTGGCTCCAGTGTCGCAAGTTACAAACCCCTGATCTAGTAATATCCAATATAAAAGCGCCATCAAAAATTCCTCTTTTACAAAGATGATTTTCTCTTTTGATTGCATAATTGTAGCTTTAAGTATAGCGATATGTAGTCGTATGTAAGTTTTTTTCAATATAGGGCTGTCTTTAGACGAACACTCCAAATTGTCCATAGGTGTGATTGTGAGTATGGTTGTTTGTCTCTGTGTGCCCTGTGATTGGCTGGCAACCAGTTCAGGGTGTACCCTGCCTACTGCCCGAAGCCAGCTGGGATAGGCTCCAGCACCCCCGCGACCCTTGTGAGGAAAAGCGGTCAAGAAAATAGATGGATGGATGGCTGTCTTTAGACAACTCAGGTGTACCTAATGTTGTGGCCAGTCAGTTGAAGTCAGTCCTTTATGACAAGAGACCCCTGTTCAGCTCACCCACCTGTATCTTGCTCTCGGGCAGGTGTGTGCGCGTGGCCAGCCTCTCCCTGAGGGTGATGTCGGGGTAAGGAGTGACAGCAAAGGCTTGCTCCAGCTCGGACAGCTGAGCTCGGCTGAAGATGGTCCGTTTCCTCTTTCTCGGACCCTCGCTCAGACAGGCCCCTCGGTCCGGTTCTGTGGCGGACGGGGCACTCTCATTGTGAACGTCTTCAGCAAAAGGGAAAAGAAGTTTGTCAATCAATTGTAATTATTTATAATAGTTCTATGCCTTACGTAGGATTTAGAAGTATATTTTTCCCCCAGTATGTTCTTACATTTTAACTGATGGTCTTCAATATGTAAAGTATGGGATGATAAGAATTGAAATGATACCCCTCCAATAATTCTGAAAACATACCAATTCATTTGCAGATGTTGTTATGACTTACCTTTACTATGTCCGTGCTCCCCAAATAACCCTGTCAAATCCACCACATCAGCCTGCTGGTTCTGCTTTACTAATGAGAAATCCGCATCCATGAACAAAGCCATTGTCACCCACTGATGCTTTGACAGTTGATGCATGATTAGAGGATGGGGGACCACCTCTTATACCCACAGAGACCTCCCCCGCAACCCCCGCCACGCACACACGCACACACACGCACAGAGGAAATCCAGGTATTAAAACACCACTCACTTTAATCTCAAGTTACTGAGAATCAAATCATGCTGTCTTGCAAGTTCCATAATAGATTGACAATACTGTATTAACAATCATTCCAATCTTATTTACCATTATCCACAATGCAGCAAAATGATATTTGGGAACTTTTTTTTTATAGTACTAAAATTATTGTACGTTATCATGAAGATACATGTCAAACTGAAATGATAAAAATCCCAACATTAAATATCAAGCATTGTTCAAACGCCAATTTCAATGAAATTGGGATCTTGTGTAAAATGTAAATAAAAACAGAATACATCCACCTATCCATCCATTTTCCAAACCGATTATTCCTAATGATTTTCAAATCCTTTTCAAGCTATATTCAAATGAATACACTAAAAGACAAGCTATTTAATTGTTCATACTGATAAACTTTATTATTTCCCCCCCAAATAATCACTCACTTTCCCAAAAATCTGGTTTAGGGCAGGGTCATGCTTACCACTGTGCTCCATTATCTTTCCATCACAGTAATTGGGGGGGGGGGGGGCAGCTTTTATTTATAAAGATTAACTTTATTCACTAATAAAAAAAAAATACTAATAAACATATGACTAAACTTTACTGATTGATGTTAAACCCACAGTGGGTAATCTTTAGCACAAAAAGTTAGCAGTCAACTAATAATTCATTCAATTTAAAAACCCACTATTGATTTCATTAATACCCAATGGATGGGTATTCTTTAATCACTGTATTTTTATTTTGCAATTTAAGCTAACTTACACAATTGCTTTGTCAGTTGTTCAAATTGTAATGCTATGTTTTAAACAGCAACAGGAAAAAAGCCTATAAATACAAAAATGTAATCTTCAGAAGACAAGTTGAAAATCATTAAATTTAATTTTGGAAATATAACGAGAACGATAATGGAAATTGTTGTGTGTGTGTGTGTGTGTGTGTGTGGGGGGGGGGGGGGTGATGAGAATATTTTTTTTCTCATAAACAATTTTTACTTAATTATTTAATTGATTTAATTAATTGATTTTCTAAAAAAGTAATAAATGAGTCTTTACCGTTATTGATCAAGTTAGATACAAATTTATATATTGTATATACACTGTATAAACATAATAAATATTCTATCTATCTATCTATCTATCTATCTATCTATCTATCTATCTATCTATCTAGTAAATTTCATCTTATGTCTAATTTGTAACAACTTGGGCTTAATAAGAAGTAAAATCTAAAAAAAAGGACAACATATTTTTTCTTTCACCTGACGGTTTTATTAAATGCTCATCATTACATACAGTGTGAGAATAAAGCTCATCATTCAGTCTCATTTAAAAAGCATTCAATTTATTATTCTCTACAATATTTGAATACATTTCATAATCAATCATCTTTTAAAAATGATTGCCTACATTTTAGTTCTTCACTAATGCTGCACATCGTATCCCTTCTTGTGCAGTGTCAGTGGTTAACATACTCAACATGTGGGAATAATAAAGGTTTACAAGCAACAAATTAACTAAATATAGTAGACAAACTCAATAACGTGTTGTCTGGATTGAATAACACACACACACACACACACACACACGCACACACACACAATCACTAATATGAGTTAAGCCCTCCAAAATAGGAACAAATTGTTCTCCAATTTACCACACGAGGGCAGCCCAGTCTTTGACTTGTCTCCTGGGCAGAGAGGAAATGCCTTTATGTCGCTCAGTGGCAATGTGGCAAAGGTCACGCCGCCAATATGCAGTGGATGTAGAGTGTCACTCAAATTTGCGCAAGTGGTTGTAGAGGGACTGAACGTAGGTGAATACACACATTGGATCTGGTTTACGACCCATGATCATCATGTCATCCACTTCGATTAGCCGGTCGCAGCCTGCCTTCAATCTGGAGACAATAAAGGCAGAGAAATAACAGAGCATGAATATTCATAATATTGGTACATCAATGTGAGCTTAATTAGGTGAGGTTCATATAAAATATAGCATGGCATTATGGTTGGTAGGTTGATTGAAGACTCTAAATTCTCCATAGGTGTGAATGGGACTGTGAATGGTTGTTTGTCTATTTGTGCCCTGCGAATGGCGACCAGTTCAGGACGTAACCCTCCTACACCCTAAGTCAGCTGGGTTAGCCTCCAGCACGCTCGTGACCCCAATGAGGATAAGCAGTTCCGAACATGGATTGATGGCTTGTTTACTACAGATTTGCAGTAAAATAATTACATCAGTTGCACACATGTATGTGAAGAAACATAAGGTAAACAAGCCAATGAACAATTCTATGAATACTTTGTTGGTACTCTGTGGATACATGTATGCCCTCAAAATCTGGGGACAACTATGATACATTCGTTGAGCCGGTCCTTTCATTTTTTTGTAAAAAGAAAAAAGAAAAGAAAAACAGACTAGAAATAGTACCCCCCCCCCCCCCCCCCAAAAAAAGCACAGTACTTTACTATTGCGAGTTAAATTTCATGACCATGTTTTATAGCTCGAAACTATTTTATCTCATCTTTCCCAGTTGCACCTTGGCCACCAGGGGCAGTATAACGAAGAAGAGTTTCACCACTAGGGGGCATATCGACGCCTTCTTACTGTAGAATAATCGCCTAAGTAATTTTTTCAGATTTTTCAAGAAACACAAAAAAAATTGAGCCATTTGCATCAGGAGGAGATGATTGGGGGGAAAAATGCAACAAAAAAATGACCTGGGCAATTATTTTAAAAGGTTGACGATATTCTCCTGTACACGCTTAAGTCAATTTCTTACGCGCCCTCCTGATGCACTTTCAATGGGCGGCGATTCTCCTGTCGAGGCTTCTGACACACCTACCCACATAACCGGTGAAAACTGCCGCCACCACTGAAGTGGTGTGACCCATTGAATTGTGAGGATGCCTGCAAGTCCTGGAATGTGACGTTTTCCTAAGACGTGAATTCCATAGAGATCCATATTTCACACTTCAAATGTGTAGTTCACTTGCATATTGCTCCGGAATTCATATACTGATCGTCCCCAGTAGCGTGCACAGCTCATACCAGCTTACTTTGAAGGAGCGCTGCATTCTGTATTTAATAAATACAATAAAAGTATTTTAATCATTGTACTATGCTCATGCCTGAATGCATATTTGGTTCTGATCCATTAGTTAAAAATGACAATATGCCCGTAAATTACTCTGTAAACTACAGTAATTTTAGCCATTTCTGCCTGTGTGTATTATTATATTGCCTGTCTGCATGTGTTGTTGCACTGTTTGTGTTCAAATATCTGCTGCTTAAAACACTATAACACTGCCATATACAATAGATGCTATTCGTCATTTCATTGTGTGCATTAAGCTAGCGGACATTCGAAGTGACGTGGCTGTTTGAGACAATGTGAAATTCTCATTGTTTTAGGTTTTGCTCGACAGTAAACTTCAACTGTGAGTGACAACAAACATCTGAAAGACTCTTTTTGGCAGAATATTTCACTGTGTGCCAAATTGCTGCTGGTTGTGAAGTGAGCTCAGTTTGCTGTCACAATCTAGCATTCATATGTCCATTTTTTGCTTACAAATCAACGCAAAAAATTGGCTTGTATCTTGAAAAACTCAAAGGCCTGGTCACTCGTAAGTTAAGGTACCACTGAAGGAAAGTAGATGAAGAAGCAAATGAGCAATGGTTTTGTCTAAAATAGTTGTCGGGGCATTTGTTTACTCAACTGCAGACAGCACAAGGCATTTCTTTGACGGAGGTTTGATACAAATGTTTGTGGAAGAGAGAGATACGTTGGTCTGACGGAGAATTGTGATTTCTGTGTTAAAGTGAACATTGAAGGTGTAACTGGCTCACTACGTTACCAAATTTTGTTGGTGTGTTAAAATAAATAAATAAAAATAAAGCCTTATTGTTGTTAACTTAAGTTCGTCTGAATGCTGCCACTCACTCTGCAGTCCCAAAAGCCAGTTCAAAGTTATGCTTGCGGTTGGCCGGTGACAACGATTCGTAGTCGAACTCTGTGGGAAAGAAGGAGTGGACCAGAGCGCAGAACGCCATGCCGTCGCTCCAACTGGATGAGAAGTTCTGGATGTCTATGTTCTGCAGATAGAGAGAGACAATGAAAGCCTTCTAAGTAAGGTTGTTCCAAGTATGTGCACAACATAAAAAAGAAAAGAAAATAACTGACAGCTTAAAAATTGTCAATGGAAGATAAAAGAAGACAAGTCTGGCTATAAAACGATCCCCACTTTCACATAAACATGATGGATGTAACAGTTCCGCTCTACTTTCATCTTCATTTTTGTGTATTTTTTTTAAAACGCTTTTTCAAGTCTGCTGATCTTCAAAGTAAAAGTCCCAGATGTATGCAATTGTGTGTGTGTGTGTGTGTGTGTGTGTGTGTGTGTGTGTTTTGCCATGCCATCACAAAATGTTGCTAGTGACGACAGAGAGGAAACATGTGATACAATCACAACTAGAAATGATAATTGACATTGGCTGCTCTGTCTGAACATTTCATTTAATAACAAACACAAATTTACATATGGGACTGACATTGAACTTTCCACGCCCACTTCCATACATACAAGTGATCATCATTGCCAGGTGTCTGATACTGCTCGGTGGTGCAGTTGGTAAAGTGCATTGTCCAGTAACCAGTAGGTTGCAGGTTTGGATCTCACCTCCGACTCTACATTATCAATATATCCATGGTGGAGAACCTGGGTTCAAACCCCGGTTGGACCACATTTTCGTACATCCAATGGTTCGATACGAACTCCCTATCAGATCAGGAAATGGATTATAATTTCTCTGAAATGATTAAATCCCACTTTAGACAGATTGCAGTTCAAGTTTTCTTTTTATTAATTTGTCATTTAACTACAAGTAAAAGTTTGTATTTTCACATAATTTATCTTTCAATTTACTTCATAAGCACATACATTCAAATCTTAGCATTCAGCTTTTCAGCATTCCCACGCAATTTCTGCAAAAATTGCACTTTGTCTAGTTTTACCAAGCAGTTCTTATGCTGCCTGCTGAAAGAATCCAATCAATAAAATGCCAGTTTTGCTCTGCAAACACCTTCTGCTTCCATCTCCACTACGCTTATCTTGATACTTATATGACAATTGGATATATTAGAATGTTACCGTACATGTAAATTTATCTGTAAAGTAGTTGTTTTAAAAAGTTTGGCAGAATTCTGACTTTAAAGTGAGAATTCTCACTTTAATCTCAGAATTCTGACTTTTAACTGAGAATTCTGACTTTAATCTCAGACTTCTGATTTTAAAGTGAGAATTCTTACAATTCTCACTTAAAAGTGAGAATTCTGACTTTGTTCTCAGAATTCTGACTTTAAAGTGAGAATTCTCACCTTAAAGTGAGAATTCTGAGAATAAAGTGAGAATTCTCACTTTAAAGTGAGAATATTGAGATTCAAGTCAGAATTCTCACTATAAAGTCAGAATTCTGAGAATAAAGTCAGAATCCTGCCAAACACTTTTTTCTCTCTTCACTGGCCCTAATCCTCTTCCATAGTTTGAGCCTCTACTAATTGCTTCACTGCATTAATTCCAAAGGCTAATTTAGTTTTGAAATGTGGAAGCCAAGCAGCATCACAAAATGAATTCTGCTATTTAAAAAATGTCCGAGAATGTTTCATATGATTAAAAAAGAATAATCTAGACATTTATTTCACAGGTCATAAATTATAATTGTTGGGCCCAAGGAAAACCCCTTTCATGTGTTCAAGTTCAACTTCAATGTGCATGATTCTTCAGAGTGAACGTTAACTGATTGCAGACTGGTCTCAAGTGAACATGATGTCTATGCTTGAGTGAAATGGAACATGTCAGGTCATCAGATGAACAATAGAGTGTTTCCTCTTAGCCAGTAAGAGTCGTGGCTACGTCAAATTCGACAATAACTAAAGCCACATGGAGCCGCTGGCACGGGCTGCTGGGTAACAGTGCAGCAATGTGTCAAAACGCTTAGCCCTGACCTAAACTGCCTCAAACTCTGTACCCGCAGAAACACACATTTACAAGAACACACACTGTCTTGGACCCAACCACTTTCACTTCCATGCAGTGCAGTTTAATTTAACAAATTATCACTAAGTTTATTGGGTTGCTAAACAGCTAAAACAATAGAAATGTGGGCAGTGGTCACACTCATATGAATACTTACATTTTGCTTCTCATCTGCAGTACTAAAAATTAGAGGTCGGTTGTTGAAATTAAAGATTGACCATATGTCCCGACAGTCCCGTTTTTTTTTTTTTTAGCCTTGTGTCCCAAGTCTTAGCAGATTTCATCAGCACCATAATTTAGTCCCGCGCTTACGCAGGGTCCATTTCAGTGTCTCGTTGTTTTTTTAAAGTGCAGTCAGCAAGCCAATTGCAAGGCCATGTGTAGGTCAATCACACAGTTGCCATAGCGATTATAGTAAACCAATTAAAAAGGAATTGAGCTGTTAAATTCTTTCCTATTTACTTTCACATTCACGTTTGCGTCCTCATTCAAATTGGCATCCAATCGCTAGCAGGCGCGTATTCGTCATGCTGGAACTTGAACTACTTCCTGCTTCCGTGTCTCAGAATCATGGGAAATGTAGTCCTATTAGCCTAATGCTGCAGTCGCCGGTCACACCCAACGCAAGCTGAGCTTTTCTGACAATATTTCCAATGTTACAATGTGGGACTGGCGCAAGGTGAACAGCACATTTAGCTTCCGATAGCTACCAGGACCGAGCAAAAAAGGTTGGATAATGGTGAGTGCATTGCTTTGTTTACATCTGTTGAGCTCTCAACCAAGATAGCATTTAGCATTAGCTAAAATATTAGCACAACTACCTGTCACCAGATTAACTTACAATTAAATTTAGTTATAAATAGTTCCTGGTGAGAATTGTATTGTATATTTGATTTTAGGCAAAACTGTTGTGCCCCGGATTTAAATTTTTGAAAATATGGTCACCTTACTGTAGTGTGAGCAACCTGTTGAATAAGGTCTGCCGCTTTGTTTAATAAACTAAACTGCTTCTGTTATGTGGACTTACACATAACACAAAACTGAATGAGGCGGTGACTAATTGGCTGATGGTGACGCCAGTCGGCAGGCTAGCAAGACCCTCGAGTCAGCTAGCTTGTTAGCCTGCAGACCAGCATTTGCGTCGTCAAATAAGCTACTGCCTCACTCATGTGGGTTCACATATTTCATAGCAGGCTGCCCACCCAAAATGATGATACTTAGTTACCACATTACCTGGTAGCCTACGGTCTTAGAGCGACACCACTCGAGAAGGATTTGTTTGATGCTGCTGGCGCTGGAAACTCCAAAACTTTGGGAGCGCTTCAGTTTGGGTTTGGACTCCACTAGTTTGGGGCGACTGCACAATTAACAAGCCAACATTTATCATTACGCTTCCATCATTTTCATACAACCCAACGCATAAACAGTATCTGATTCTTTACCTGTTACTGATGTCGGTGTCCAACCTCTCAAAGACTGCCCGCCGAGCTTGAGCTCCAATATTTCTTGGTAAAGTCTGTGACCTCACCAGCTCTCGCCTCCTTTCTCCTCCATGCACGAAAGATCGCTCTTTGCTTTCATCATTGTCATTTCTGCAGGGAACACACAGTCTTACACTAACCAAACCCAAGCTTAGAATTGAAATGTTACTTAAATTTGAACTAACTTGTCATGTTGAGGTAAGCCTGCATAAGTCACAGTTTTAGCAGAGGGAGAAACTGTCTTCTCTGCAAAGACAGTCACAGTGAATCATTGATATCAATAGTAACTGTGAGTTTCTGTCTGCGGGTAAACCTCACCTTGGAGGCGTGAAGTTCCCAGAGCTCTGATGGGTGTGGGGGTCCACGTCTTCACAGAAGACACTAACAGCAAACCAAATGTTTAGTCTGGAGTTTCATCAAGTAGATACAATACTTTGTTAAGGTTGTCACCTGGTTGAACTGGGGAGTCTGCACTTGGTTGAGGTTGGATGGCGCTGGCTGTTGATTGGCTGGGAGGGAAAGCGACTGGAGAGACTGGAGGGGGACTAGAAGAAGTGGGGCTACTGGGAGAGTCTGGAGAAGTCTTGACTTCTGCTGTCTTGGTGGTGGCCGTGATGGGAAAGTGGGCCATCCGCATGGCGACTGGGGCTGCGTGTTCATGTGGGAAGTCTCTGGGTGGGGACGTCTTTCCATGTACCAGCAAGGAATGTTCTGATTAGAATAAAATTAAAACATTTTATTTAAAAATGAAATCCATGTTGATAGATCCTGGGAACATTGCTCAAGTATTTAATTAAAAAACATTGCTCAGAAATGACCAACTGTTGACCTAGACCTAGATGAAAGGCAATTGGATCAATACCAGGGAATCCACATCAGCCCGCCTGTAATTGATGAACAGCTAGTTTGAAAATCTTCAGTCCAAAGTCCCACAAAGTAATTTATTGTTTAAGGAAATACATTACTCTTTGTAATTTAAGTGTCTTAATCATTTATTAACTTTTTGCGTAGTTGAATGATGTTGTTTGCAAAGCTTAGCTCATGTGATGGGTGCATCCACAATGGCACGGCTCCAGAAGCGGAGTATTTAACATAGAATCTGAGGATTGCGTGTGTGCGCAATATTGTGAGTTTTTTCGTAACCGTGAGAAGTGTCATTCAAATACAGCCAGTCCACTGAAAAATATTGTTAGGATTATCCAGTCTGCTTTACCGGAGTGGTTTGTTTAAAGTGTTTGACCATGTGACATTCATTCATTTGTGAATCTGCTGCTGTGATCAATAAGTAAAAACAAAAGCAAAAAAATTGTAAAACCTTGCGTTGGGAGCCCGAATTATGGGACTCCACGACCACCTGCAGGCCCCAGCTATGGAAGGTAAGCGGTGGTTGACCCTTTGTTTCTGACATTAGATGCAAGCACCACCAAAAAAAAAAAAGATGCAAGCACCACCAGGGCTAACTGCGTTTGCGAAGTTGTCCTTTGAGCATTTGTAGCAGGAAGATGGCGGCGAAACATGTCAGCTTCTGGTAAGGTGAGAGTCCAGCCATGTAATATAATTAGTAGGGGTGTGCCAAAAAAATCGATTCTCATAAGAATCGTGATTCTCATTTAGAACGATTCAGAATCGATTTTAAATGTCCCCAAATCGATTTTGTTTAAAATATTTTATACTGTCTTGCCCTTGTTTCTGTGTGCCTTTATTGGGAGCGCTGTTCATGTTGTACACGATTTGGCCGCGTAGGGGCAGTGTGGTTCCACGCGTTCTGATACACTGTTAAATTGTAGCCACATTAGAGAGTAGAAGGAAAAAGTAATGATCAATTTATGCTAATAAAGTTGTTGTTTTCTTTGCAGCGTAGGAAAAGCATATGTCGGCGAGTAATGTTAAGATGCTTCTCTGTTTACATTACTGAAGCGTTTTGTATGAATAGCTGTTCTTTTGAGTGATAAAAGTGCCGCGTGATGCACGCTAATTATCGTTAGCGAGTCAATGGCACTTTCCATTGTGCGTTAGCCTTCAGCTAGCTATACGTTTGGGAAACAAGCTAAACAAAGTGCGTTTGCATTTAAGTTCTCTGGATCGAAAATCGATTCTGAATCGAATCACAGACTGATAATTACTGATGAATGACCTGCAATTACATTAAAAAAATGATGCTTATGTGAAAAGAACATATTTTTTTGCATGTTATTGAAATCAATAGTATGTTTTTTTTAATTGAATGAATTATTAGTTCATCACTAGGTAGCGCTAAAGATTACACAGTGTCACTTTTTATGTTGTTGTCTTAACATCGATTTGATAAATCTACATTCCACAAGGTAAAGTGTACCTTTTACCGGTACTTTCCTATTGGTCCTTTTTTGTCCTTCTCTTTTAGAAGACCATACTACTGGCCCTGCTTTTTGTGAAGTGAGTTGTTGAAGTCTACAAACAGCATGCAGTTCTTGCATCTCAAATTTTTGCTCTCAAGTCAAAGCAACAAAAATCAGCCATGCAATGACTCATTTCGCGAAAAACTCATATATTGAGTCACTTGTATGTTAAAGCACCACACAGAGAAAGGTGAGCTCTTCTGTATGGTGAAACCAGATTGAATTAAATGTCATCATTATGGAAACATTTTGAATCTTCACTAGTACTGACATTTCCCATCATTGAGTACAGTAACAGTTTTTTGTTTGCGCCTCTCTGACCAAAGAGTGAGAACTAGCAGAGAACTGACAGTGTTGACATCACTGTGAATTAGTCTGGGATTAATCTGCCAGACTTTACAAATTTATCCCAGAACCACAGAAAACATTACTCAACTATTTTAACAGGCTAGCACTCAACATCCGCGTGTAAAGTGACCCTCAGCAGTAAAATCGGTAACGTTTTTTTTTTTTTAAGTCTTTCACTTAATTGGCCTGACGTCACTTTTGTGCTTGATTTTTGAGTTTGAGAACAGATTGTACTGGCATGATGAGAAACACCTGATGCAGTGTGTCCGTTCTCCAGGCCCGCACGAGTCGGGGTCGGGTCCACTTCAATTGGCTCCTCTCGCTCAATACTCTGAAACACACGCATAGTATTTACACAGTTACCATGTTGTTTTTAAGGGAGTGTGGAGTCATCTATGACTTTCATTGCAAACAAGGGGAACTGATGCAATTTGGACTGTCAGTAGACTCAAGATTTTGTGTCGTCGTCCAGTCTTCCAGCAATGCAATTGATGGATGAAATGTGGAAAGAATGTTGCATGTGCGTCATATTTGGATCATACAAATTGTGTTACTACATTCACATAGTAACGAAACATGAATTAATCATTCAATGTTTGAGCCAGGCTTCTTTCTAAGTGGAAAAGCTTGTGCTCTATATTTCATCACTGCTGTGGCGACTCTTTCTAATAAACATGCAAACTGCCAAATTAGATCAAACCAAAAGTGACTGATGTCAAACGTAATATCTTTCAAACAAATGCCACGGCGAAGCACTTTGGAGCGCAGACCTCCATGTCAAACACTCCCATGATTATATACCGCTTTGGCACTACAGGAGTCAATGGAGAAAGTGATAGCTGTGCACATTTTCGCAAGGTTACACCACGTCAAGACGACACAAGTGGTAAAACCGCAGGTAGCCGTGATGAAGTAAGTTAACAGCTGCTAGTGTTTGAAAGTGTCAGAGTGGAGCTGAATGTGTTTGGCGGAGATTACTGGACCATTTCACCACTGGGCTTGCAGTGTCACCATGCGTACAATCAAAGCATCCGTGTCAGGGGCCTGTGCATTGAAGCAGGCCCAACCTATTCAGCTTAACTGCCAGCAGAATAAAAGAGGGAACACAGAGCCACTACTGTACTTATATACCATCATCCACACCAATATGGGAAACACAAATAGATCAAGATAAATCAAATAATTATTGCCATTTGCAGAGGTGGGCATCGTCATTGACTGGAATTGATGATTGATGGAAGTGCCCACCTTTTGGCGTGTGCTTCAGCACTTTCAGTGAATGCTTGATAAAGCAAAGCCTTGAAAAAATGCACCGGCTGAGCACCGAGTGAAGCAGGATTTTTTTCTTACGATCGCGGTGAGTACACACGGTCCTTCTCAATCCGTGTATTTTTCGCATGATCAAGTATTCGCTGAAAGTGCTGAAGCACACGTCAAAAGGTGGGTACTTCCATCAATCGTCAATTACAGTCAATGACGATGCCCACCTCTGGCCATTTGCCATATTGCCAGTAGTATGCATTGGATTTTCTCAGAAGTATAAATAATGTAACATAATGTACATATTTGTTTCAATTACAAAGTGTACCGGTAATCAGTTTGGCTTTTCCATATGGTTGACATCAAGCTCTCGCATTAAAAAAAGGTTTTAGTGCTTTTTTTTTTTTACCACCACAAATCATTTAAAGCTTTGTTACCATGACAATCTTTCTTGTACACAAGAAAATGGCTGAAGTTGTGTAAAAACTAGCGATGTCAAAATTAGAGCGTTAACTCAGGAGATTCATTTAAATTATTTAAAGCATTAAAAAATGAACTCAGTTAATTCTTTTTTTATTTAATTCCTGTTACGGACGGCCTAACATGCAGCTAAACTTGAACATGGACTATAGGTAATTTTACTTGTTTGACCCTTGTTGATGAAATCTCAAGTAATTCGCACACTTTACACAGACAAATTCAAATAGCATATTAGACTAATATGCTATAGTTGTACATCTTTGGCGTATCATCTCAGAGCAAAATACCTCAAGTTCCCTCCACGGGGTCTTGCAAATCAACCGTTGTGAAGTGTGCTACTTGGGGGTTGTCAAAAAACAAACCAGGAAGTGTCGACACTGGTCCTCAATGTTTGTTTACTCTGATGTCACGTTTAATCTTGAGAGGTTTTGCGAGATTTCCCGTCTAACCAGGAAACATTCATGAATGAAATTGTTCGTGTGTGACGTGTTGATTGTGCCGTATGGCTGCACACCACACACGGTTACGGTTACTGCCGTATTTTTTTCTCTCTCGTCACGTGTGCCGTCGCACGCTCACAGTTTGGAAATCAGCCCACAATTTTAAAATCTTGCCATGTGAACCAGGCTTCAGATAGCAAAGGCACAATTGTTGGTTGTTGCTAACTATCCAGTGATGTGGAGTCATGTTTGTCAGACCAACAACTATAAACGTTAAACCAATTTAATATTGTACACCACAGTTGGCCAATGACCAAACTTAGTCATTGTGTCATTTTGAGTGACCTCAAGCAAGGACTCTTAGAAAATCATTATTCATTAAAGGTGTGGGGGACAGAATTATAGAGTTGTGTATTGCATGATGGGAAGTGAGACGGAGCCACATGGTGGTGAAGTGGAAACAGCTGAGTATCAAGCAGGAGGAGGGAGACAAACTGTTGAATGTCTGTTCTGTGGGAAGGGCAGCTTCCCTAAAATCCAATATGGGTCAGAGAGTGGGGGGAAACACGATAGCTGAGCTGCTCCACTTCCTGTAAACTCTCTCTATTATCTGCACTTGTGATTTGGTGGCAGAACATGCTGCAACACTTCACATGGAACACACGACTGACGGGACACCTGAGGTCATGCCGCACCCACACCCATCACATGTGCCAACATTATGCTCTCATGAGTACGGGAATTGTCCTGATTAACTTACTAGAGTGAGTACAATCAAGCTATTTTAGAAAGTATAATAGATCGTGGACGGCGTCCAATTTTAATACTGTATCTCTCAAAAGGTTTTGGAAGGCTTCCAGAAATGCTTTTGCATCTGCCTGCCCCTTGTGAAACGCTACCAATGTGTAATTGCTCCTTTGTTTATTTATTGAACATATAAATAAAACAAGTAACTGGAAATTCTGTTATGGAAAAAACAAGATTTTAAAGAGGAGAAAGCACATTAGTAGTCAAGTCATCATTAAGCACAGTTTACATGTTCAAAAGGGTCTAGGAAGAAGTATGATGTAGTCCTACCTTTTGTTCTTTGTATATTTCATGTTTTTCCAATAATGATAATAATAATATATATATATATATATATATATATATATATATATATATATATATATATATATATATATATATATATATATATATATATATATATATTACTGGATTGGGATAATATATATATATAAATACTGTATATGTGTATGTATATATATATATATATGCACACATATATTTATATAGATTATCCCAAACCAAGGAAAAAATATGTCACTGTTACAGAACGTCATACTTTATCACACACACACACACACACACACACACACACACACACACACACACACACACACACACACACACACACACACACACACACACACACACACGTGATGATTGCTACATGATGGGATCTCTTTCAATTAAAATGTTATATTTAACATTAATTTGGTTCACTCTAAAAAGAGAATTGTTGAAACAATTTAAGATTACAAATTGAATTGTTGACCAATTAAAAAAAAACAATTGGTAGCAGACGATTTAATTAAATTAATCCAAAGGGAATATATAAAGTTTTATTATGAGTTCATTAAACTTAATATATTCCCTTTAATTAAATTAATCCAAAGGTAATCCAAAGTAAATATATTAAATTAATCCAAAGTGAATATATTCAATTTAATGAATTTTGGATTACCTTTGGATTAACTTAATTCAATTTTAATGAACTCATAATAAATTAAACTTAACTTTATAAAGCCTGAACCATGAAATATGTGAGAGAAAATTCTGATTCTTTGTAAATAGAGTATTTATTGGTCCTTTTGAACAAACTTTTTTAATTTTTTTATGAACTTCCACAAAATACTTGATTTGTGTCATATTTGATACATCCGGTCACAATGCTTTAAATTCATACATTTATACCTGTAAAAAAATAATAATAATTAAACAGCATATCAAACATATTAGTATTTTTAAAAATCTGAAAAAATATTTCCCACTATTAATAAGTATAGGTGTCTCTCCTTTCTCAATTGGGGCAATCTTGCAAGGTCGCTGGAAAAGCCATCAGATGGATGGCCCCTCTGGATACTGCCCTCTAATGGATTATCCGTGTAGTGCATGTTTCAGATCATATACGTCAGCGTTTTAATGGAACAATTAAAATCTTATACAGGGTGTCCTTGTGTTATGTCGTACGCGACTTACGTTGTTCCGACTTTACGGCGCCCGTGCCTCATCCATAGCACCTTCTTTTTCGTTAAATGTTCACAGTGATCACGCCATTTTAAGGCATTTAAAGTTGTATTGTTACCTCCAGCAACAGACGACCATCCGCAGGTCGACTCGCCATCAGGCGTGTCACACATCCGTGTTTAAGTTTGAATTAGCTCAGCTCTCCCATCCGTTAGCAATGAATATCTGTGCGGGAACACAAAATATTGTTTCCGGCTCTTCTGGGTTGCGCAAATATGTTTTTTTTAATTACTGTACGCATTTTGATGTAAATATCGACTTTAATGGGGAAATTAGACTTAAGGCAAAATTCGGGTTACATCGCCAGCGTAGGAACGGAGCTCATAACTTGAAGACTCCCTGTTTTCATGAAATGGAGGGTCTCAAAATGTCTTGTATTTAATGTGATAAGTTTGGGTTTATAGGGTTAATATATTCACTTTAGATTATCTTAATTCAATCGTGTGTTACCAATTGAAGCCATTGTTTAAAGTTGGTCAAAAATTCAATTTGTAATCTTAAATTGGTTTAAGAATTTTCTTTTTGGAGTGTAGTAGTTACACTAAAACGTAATTATAATTATATGCTTTAATTAGACAAATGTGTTTGGCATAATTGAAGAATTACAGTTACCTCGGGGTCAATCCAGTATTCTTTTTATTATGCATCAATATGGTTTACAATACAAAAATCAATTGTGCTCTGTGTTTGTTTAAATGAAGCTGTGTTTTGGTAACAATCATTAATTCTTCTGATTAGACTTTGGGAGTGTCTGCCATCTGTTGACAAGTAGCTAAAAGTATAGTATAATTCATGACATCAAGATGATCCCCAAATCAACCAGCTTCTTCCTTACAAACAATAATCGTATTGAGCCAACATTTGAAATGATTGTGGTAGTCAGTTTAGATTGAAGTGTGTCAATTATGAAGTTGGTATTTACCAGGTTCAATGCAATAAAGTCTGTTCTCCTACAGAAAAAATGATACGTAAAATGTACTTGAATTAAAATCTCCCCCGATCTGTAAGACTCTAAATTTGACCATTTTCAACTACATGTTAAAATACAATGGGTAAGTCTTCGTATAAACATGTCATTCCCAGTATGAAATATGCTCTGCACACACTTTTACTTTGAGAGTCTCAAATCTCATTTAATTACGTTCATCAATCAACCATCCCTTTCAGAGTATCTCCAGTTTAGACCAAACATCATGTAGCAGACTGTTTGCAAATGTCACAATAGTTCCTGTTGCTACGGGATCGCTTGCAACCCCTTCTATTTAAACAGGCAGTATGAGGGTACATGGTGAGTGCCACATCCTGTTTAGTCAGAGGATATTGTTTAGCTGTCACAGGTATCTCCATGGAGGCATGGGGGTGTCTCGTAGCTGGGACGACGGGGGATGTTTGATGAGGGAGGCTACTTGTTGAAGAAAATATAAATATGTGGTAATCAATGTGTCATCCAGAAAGTATAATTGTACATCTATTTTTTTACAGTGCTTATCCTCCTCATTGTGATCGCAAGTGAGCTAAGAAAATGCTTCCTTGCACCTGTTTTCCACTGACATTTAAGACATCCAGATTATATGTGTGTGTATTTGTCTCTAGATATACAACAGGGCCTCCAAATGTTATTGCTGTTTGCAAAAGTAGTTGAGGTTGAGGTCATCCTAGACTGTCTAAATGAGTGATAGAACAGCTGATTTGTTTTTTCTAACATAGTAGCTACAGCTGAAGAATACACGTACACATGCGCACACACACTCTTGTGAAGATATCACATTAGGGGAAATGAGGACGTGGTCTCGTAATCTCCTCCCAGGAGTGTAAAGAGGAACCCAACACTCTCTAATCACCATTAAAAATATATATATTTGCACAAACCTACAATTTATCATAGAAAAATAAGTGTAGGAATTAGCAACACTTTGCATTGAGATGGAAAATATGTGCTAGATACTGTATATAAATGTGGAGCTCAGCACACGGAGCTTTTTGCCTACAGATGTTTGTGTTGGTAAAGGAGAAGCCCTCTTGCCGTGCAGCCTTGTAATCAGAATTATTATTACTGGTATTTCATATGCGGTCTCCTATCGAATGTATACTGAGACGTGGAGGATCATCCGCGGAGCATGAACAAAATCTCTTCATACTTAATGGCAGACTTTAAGCTTCTTTTTTTGATAGAACTCATAGTTTGGGCCGGCTCAGGCTTGTAGTGAATCATCTCTAAACTATGCTGGCATAGGCTAAGACTGATGAGGGATTCCCCATAATGTGCCGTAACTATAGTTTCATGTTTATAAATGTTTCAGTTTTTTGTCTCTGCTGCCCGTGATAGGCATTCCTGGTTCCAAACTAACCACTGACAAAGCTGCTACTTTTTATTATGTCGCAGAAACGTAAATGACAATATCACTATTATGGCATTTTACCAAGTTTGGCATTTTTTTCTGACCCCATTTCTTTACCCCAGAAGATTGCTTCACCAGTCTCCAAAAGTGATAGCATCTGTTGCAGCCTTTCTTTTTAAATCGGCGCTTCATTATCATTATTACGGTTCTGTGTAATTTAAGGCTTTGAAAAAGCTCTTCACGGTGGTGAAATTGCTAGAAATGCTTGTATTAATTTACAAATTGTGTACTGTAGGTTAGTTCATGATGTGTACAGAACAGATTGTGCCCTGTTTCTCCTCCTTGCTGTTCATTTTCCACTCCAGTTCTCCCTACAAGTACACTGTCTCTCCAACATATGGCAACAATAGAGTGCAACTCCGCTATCTAGGCTATCTTCGCAGTCCACGTCCCTCCTTCCAGCCTTCACTCCTGTGATTCTCAGTTCCTGGCAGTGATGCAATAAGCTAAGGGGGAGTCTGACATGCTATGTGAGAGGTCAGGAAAGTATGACAAACGTGGACCCACTTGGATACGGGAAAAGAAGGAGTGGCTTGCCTCGCTCACGTAAAAGCATTGGCTAACACAAACAGTTGAACCTTGAGCTAACCTTGACCCCGGTTTTTACGGACTTTGGATTTAATGGGCAGGAAATAGTGTCCAGTTCACTAAAAACACACATTTTTACAGTAGTTGTCCAAGTCTGTTAGCAACAGAATTGGCTGCTAGATCACATTGTAGAGCACGTATAGATACAGACTAGATTAGGCTAACAATTTTTCCTATGTGGCGGGCAGCCATGTTGATAGGAGGGATCATGTTACCATCACATAGCCATTAGCCTAGCCTTGCTGTAGGCATAAAGCTCAAAAAAGCTGCGTCATATCTACCTATTCATATCAAAGGCTACTATTTACTCTTTGTAAAGCGCTTTGGGCACCATATGGTGTAGATAAAGCTATAGGTGCACTCCATTTAGCATTTACTCAAGCGCTTGTAGTGTACACAACTCACAGACACGCTGCACTGATTTTGGTACAGTACACAATTTATTTTGTCAAGCCCTTCTCAATGGCGTCTAATCGTAACAGAAGTGAATGAATGCATACGACCAGTTGCACGTCGTTATCAGTCAATTCAAGCACTAGCGAAATTCACATTTTGTTACCAAACAATCACAAACTTGAGTGTTGAGATTTTATGTGACAGACCAACACAAAGTAGCACATAACTGTGGAATGAAAATGACATACAGTTTTAAAAAATTTAAGTGAATATAAATCTGAAAAGTGTGGTTATGCATTTGGATTCAGCTCCATGCAATCAGTGCAATAAATTGCCTGCATAAATCACCTAATTAGTAAATAGAGTCCAGTTATATGTAATTTACTCTCAGGCATTCTGGGAAGGCCTCAGCAGTTTGTTAGAGAAGAACAATGAGTGAACAATAGCATCATGAATATGGAGGCCAAAACTGCCAAAATTAAAAATAAATAAATGAATAAATAAAATAAATGGCTACAAGTTAAAATAAAAATGGATATAAAAAATATAATGCAAAAATTAAATACAAAAAATAGATGTAAATGTAAATAAAAACAACCCAAAATATATGCAGCGTTCTCTCGCGGGTCAGTTTTCGCGGCCTCGCTGTATTGCGGATTTTTTTGGGTGTCATTTTTTTTTTTTTACTTTAATGTACCTATTTTATCACATTTATGAAGGTTTGTTTGAACATTGAGAATGTTTAAGCAAGAGAGAAATGTGAGAAATGAAAATGCCTCGATGAGAAAAGTGTGTAAATTGTGTGGTGAGGGGTTTTAGAGCCTTAAAACAGTCATGATAAATGTAAAACATAAAGCTAACTACTTCTTGGATTTCATTTATTGCGAATATTTTTTGGAACCTAACCCCAGCGAAAAACGAGGGAACACTGTATATCCATAAATAAATAAATAAATAAAAGTAAAAATAAAAAACAAATAAAAAATGAGATTCAAAAAATAAATCTAAAATCTAAATAAATACAAAATAGAATTAAATATCAATCAATAAATATAAAATGCTCTGCTCTCACATTTATTTATTTCATGCCGCTGACGCTCTGTCAGGTCGAAATGGCAGAGTCAAACCCAAGACACGCTTAGGACCGCCCCCTCATTTGAATAACATTTCGTCCTGACAGAGCGTGTGCAGCATGAGATAAATAAATGTGAGAGTAGAGCGTTTTTATTTATTGATTGATGTTTAATTCTATGTATATATTTATATTTGCATTTATCTCGACATTTATTTTCATACTTTTATTTTTTGAATTTCAATTTTTATTTTTGTATTCAATTTTACTTTATTTACATATTTATAATTATATATATATTTTTTTCTTATTTTTATTTCCATTTATATTTATTTTTGTATTAAATTTTTTGAATTACATTTTTTATATTCATTTTTATTTTCACTTTTAGTCATTTATGTATTTATTTATATTTAATTTTGGCAGTTTTGGTCCCCCATACATAAAGACCAAGGAACTCACCAGACAAGTAATGGATAAAGTTGTGGATACGTTTAGAGCTTGGTTAAAATTCTGAAAAAAATATCACAAGATTTGAACATCTAGAAGAGTGTTGTTCAATCAATCACCACAAAATGGTAAGACTATGGCACAAAGACAAACCTATCAAGATATTGCTGTTGAGTGTTGACCTAAGTGAATGGCCTGGTCAAAGTCCAGATCTCCATCAAATAAGGTTGAGCTTCATCCCCCACCCCCCCAAAAAAATAGCTTTGTAGTTAATCTCAGTCACGTGGCTTCACATCAGGGCCTCAGTTTGTCAAGTGGGGGGGTACACTCAAAGCGAGCATTGAGAAACAATTTAGAGAGGTGCTGATTAGTGATCTCACCTGCTGTGGTTTTTGGCAAGCATGAAGATTTCGCAAACATGTGGTGGGGAAAGGACGTAAACTCTGCTGGAAATTAAATAGGTGCCTCAGCGTGGATGTACTTTGTTGTGGTTTGGGACTTTTTGGGACTGGTTGCATTGAGATGTATCATTTAAACCCTTCTCAGTGAAATATACAGTAAATAACACATATTCACCCTTCTGGGGGCAAGCGGGAACGTATCCCGGCTGGAAGGGCAGACGACGCGATGGGATGGTCAATCAAAAAGATAATCAACCTCCAACTGAACCCACACTGTGGAACTGCTACATCATGACTGGCTACATGATGATTACATGATTCAAATAACATTGAATCTCGTTATTTGAATCATGTAATCATCATGTAGCCAGTCATGATGTAGCAGTTCACAGTGTGGGTTCAGTTGGAGGTTGATTATCTTTTTGATTGACCATCCATCGCGTCGTCTGCCTTCCAGCCGGGATACGTTCCCGCTTGCCCCAGAAGGGTGAATATGTGTTATTTACTGTATATTTCTGAGAAGGGTTAAATGTTACATTCAATGCAACCAGTCCCAAAAAGTCCCAAACACAACAAAGTACAACCACGCTGAGGCACCTATTAATTTCCAGCAGAGTTTACGCTCTTTCCCACCACATGTTTGCGAAATCTTCATGCTTGCCAAAAACCACAGCAGGTGAGATCACTAATCAGCACCTCTCTAAATTGTTTTCATGCTCGCTTTGAGTGTACCCCCCACTTGACAAACTGAGGCCTGATGTGAAGCCACGTGACTGAGATTAACTACAAAGCTATTTTTCATGCACTCAGCTGGAGAGGACTTTGTTGTTAGGGCCACAAAGTGCTGACATCACATCAGCCCTTAGGCCAAACACATTTAAGTTGGACAAGATGCACATGCGGTCACAAGTCGAGTCAAAAATCAAGTGGAAAAAGTCATACTTCTATAGCAGGCCACCATCTGGAATCACTAAGTGATGTGTTTTTAGATCTGGAAGATGAATGTATTGATTTTTGTCTGCACAGATGTATGTTCGCAATAAGCTTCAGTTCACCCCAGACATTGTTAAGTAATTTTTCCCCTCACAGTTATTGCCACTTTTACTGAAGTTGTTGAAAAGGTCATAGTATACTGATGCAGCTGACCACGACGATATTGGATATATTGGTGTTGTCTCGCAGTAGTGGCTCCAGAAGGCATTCAAGGTGTCCCACCGGCAGGTCAGTTATTAACTTGTTTCCACAGCGATGATGACGGGAACTCAGCCTATTGTCTGGAAGTCATTAAGAGAGCCGAGGGTAGCCAGGGAGTAGCCACATACCTCTGCCCCCCACCCACACCTCCCAAGTTTACACACATCCACGCTAGTCTCAGTTTTGCCATTCAATTTGATTCTAATTTATCACAATGGCCATCCTTGTGTGATTCTTATTGGCATGACATTTTGCGAATCAAAACTCAAAATAGGCTTAGGTGTGGTTTTTTTCTCCTCCATTTTACACATTTTTCTATATACAAGTATAGCCGTAAAAGTGAGTTTATTGACATTTGGATGCATTTGGCAATCTCATAGGTAAGGGGGAGGGTGGCCTCAGAGACAGAATGGATGAGTTTTGGCCCAGGTCAGCAGTTATATGGGGAGTCTCTACAGACAGTTTGGAAATGTCAGATTTCTGTTTTTTATGGTGATTAATATCGTTACCGCTCATTCCCTGCTCAGCAGTGGAACCTGTCCATGACTGAAACACCTAGCAAATGTTCTTTCATTCAAAAATCTGACCTGTAGAATACAATCCTTTGTTCTTTATGTAGAAAGTCTAAAAAGCCTTATCTACAAATCATAAAGTGTTGAATTGTACAATCCAACCATTTTCTATAGAGCTCATCCTCATTTACGTCCCGGTGAGTTGGAGCCAATCCAAGTTCACTTTGTCCCCCTCAAACAGTCGACCTCCAATTGAAGGCTTCACTATATCTTTTTGTCTATCATTCGGTTTGGTTAGATCATGACACACATCATTATAGTGAGTGTTGTTTTTACTCACTATCAAGACATCTCAGCTTACTATGAATTTCTTTTTGCAAGAAAAAAACAACTGCAACCACCCAAAAGAAGACACATGGCATAGAAAATGGATAGATGGATGGATGGATGGATGGATGGATGGATGGATGGATGGATGGATGGATGGATGGATGGATGGAGGATGGATGGAAAAACCCAAGTCACTGACATGCAGTTTAGTGTTAGACACTGCTGGCTTACAGTATGTGATTGATTCTTCTCTGTCATTTAGTTGTTTGTCCCTATCCTGGAGAGGTGATGGTTGAAAGAAGAAACCAAATGATCTACATACTGTATAAAAAGACAAATGGTGAATATGCAGCATCTACAGTATCAAGTATTTGCTACGAAATAGCTGATTGGCGTAGCAAAGTCTATTTATCAACCACCAGAACTGGCCAAGGCTATACAAAAGCCATCCATCCATTTTCTTTTCCTCTTCTCTATCTCGTTGAGGTTTACAGGTGAACTGGAGCCTAAACCGGCAGACTATGGGTAAAAGGCAGACTGCACACATATTTGGTAAACAACCATTCACATTCACACCAACAGTCTGGATAGAAATCAATCCCATGCCGGCAGCATGAAAGTTTTCCCATGAACCACTACATTAAGGTAATTACTGACTATTGAAAGATCTGTATTGGCCAAATGGTTGAGAGCGGCTGGCATCGCCTACTGATGTATTTAAGATACCTTCCAATTTCTTGTAATTATTAAGTCCAAAGACCATACGCTGACGACTCTGTGTCTGCACAGCACCAAGTAAAGAATTATTTTTCTACTGAAATCAGTACATTAAAGTTACTGTACATGAACACAACCAATCCATCTTCACGACTAGCTAGTGACAAGCTATAGTGTATGCTACATGTGCGTAGATAAGCATCAGGTATAAGAGTTGTGTAATAATAGTGAGAAATGGTTAATGGATGGATAAAAACTGCCCCCAAGCTCAACTTTTCCTTCTCAGGGTATCAGCTCTTATGTAACATATAATGCAAGTAACTGAAGCAGAAATCAAGAGCATTTAAACTCTATTCTGATTGAGACCAGTAGATAGCCCTCTGACCTGGGAAGGCTAATCTTGACTTTCTATCGGTCGGTTGACGTTATGCTAATGAAAACCTGTCCAAAGAACACACATATCCATCCATTAGGTATAGCTTATCATTTGCAGGGTTACTGAGGGGCTGGAGTCTATCCCAGCTGACAAAACGCATGTGGGGTGGGCAGGGCATGTTTTTGGAAAATAGCCAGAGTACCCTACACACTACTTTAAAGCTGGACCCCTGTGCCACATAAGAAAACCTATTGATTTAGAGTGCCGTCAAAATCATCTGATAACTGTTGTAAATAATAATAAAGAGTTTTTCAATGGGTAATGGGCCAAATTTAAAATGACTGATCATATCATGACAATTGTGTACAGACCTTATAAACTTCTGTTCAGACTGAAGCATTCAGTTCAGGATTAGCAGCCTTCCTGTTAATTAATTTTAAATCAATTTAGATTATTCAGGGGGCAAAAATCATGTAAATGGACTCAGTGTTTTGGGGGAAAAGTGTTTCATGTGTTTGTCTGACAAAATAATGGGGATAGCAAATTAAATAAGAACTTGGCATGTCATAAAACTACACTATACACTAGGGCTGGGCAATAAATCAAATTAATTTGATTAATCGTCAATTTGAAAATCGAATCGTTGAAAATTTGCTAAATGGTGAAATCGAATTTTCTCTTCTGGATTATTAAAAGCTGTTATGTTATGTCTTATGTTCTGTTACATCCAAATGTTATTGTGAGTTGTAATTTTCCGTGTTTAAAACTGTTGAAAGCAATAGTGCTAGCATTAGCTACAGTATTTAGCATGGCCGCCGGTGAAAATGCCGGTGAAAATGCCGGTGAAAAAGTGGAAGCGTTTGAGGGGCTCTTATAAAAAAAAAAAGGGGAAGGCGCTGCAGGAGAAAGAGTAGCTCAACAGTACTGCAGTACACGGCAGTTCTGTCTTTTTTCGACCCACTTAAATGTTGTACACCAAGCGACGCCCCTCTTCTCCGCAATAACCACGGTAGCTGCTGCAACCGACCAGTGCAAACACACGGTGAAAAGCCAGCGAGAAGGAAAGGCGGACACTCACCCCCGCTTTCACTGTTTAATTCAAACAGATGCTTGCTTGCAGCGGTTTTTCGCTTGCGTCACCACAACCTATTTCGGCCATATTCTTTCGGCTTTAATTTTATTTCATCCGAATGCCGAAAATGTCAAAAATAGCCATTTTCGGACAGAAATTTTCAGTGGCCGAATATTGGGTGCATCACTAGTATACAGAGAAGGGAAAAAATCTGGCCACGTATAAGAACTGAAACTATAGAATTGATGTTCCCTTTGCAGCTCCCACTATTCTGGGAAGACTTCGGTAAAATTCCACAATGTCTGTGTAGAAATGTTGTACTTTGAGTTCAAAACAACTTCTGTCAAGCCAAACAAGCAAAGCTTCTGATAGCTCACATTCTGTGTTCTACTTTATCACAACTCTTAGCTTGAGGGCTAATGGAGATCAGAGGTCACCCATACCCTGCTGCAGTAATCAATTTAAAGGTGTGCATTGATATGGGTTTGGTTGTTATTGATCAAATCGTCAGACACATGAAATCAACTTAATTTATAATTTCCACCTTTTTTTGTGTGTGAGCCGGAAACAAACAGGCCTGTGCACATCATTTTGCCACGAACCTTGGATTGATGCTAAAGAATGCTTGCAGTCTGTGTGTAAAACTGTCAGTGTTTCAAGCCTAAGAGACCTGTCTGAACAGCAAAGTGAACTGCATCTACGTCATCCACATATCCTCCAGACAGGAAGAGCAAGACTGGCAATCTTGTTGAGAAAACCCCCAATGAAATGAACCATTGCAATAAGAGTAGCCAAGCACACTCCCGGTGCAACTTTTGACCGACAGGAGGGGGATCTCCCACAGAGTCACGGAAACAAAGGTGCCCTTGTTTTGTTTTGCTTTGGCCACATGATTTCACAGTAGATAGCATTCCTGTGATGTAGCCACAAAGGCTATACAGTGAGGCAACAGTCACCTTAAAAGGTGAAATTAAATTTGCTTGATACTGACAATGATGAAGTGTTGACCATGTTTCTGCCTCAAGTAATCAAATTCTTAGTTGTAGTCTTGTTGCATCATTTTGGAAGGTGAAGCTGAAAGAGTTCAATTTAACAAGAGATTAAGAATGTCACTCCATACAAACAAATGATCAAGATGGATTGTGAAACAGGAAACGGAAGTCCATTGATACAAATATTGGCCTCTAGTTATAGCTCTGTTCATAAACATCTTCAGTTAATGCCAGGAAATTTTATTTAAATGTATTATTGTCCTGTTTTCGTGGTGATTGATAATGATCAACATTGTTTATTAACTCATTGACTATCAGCCATTTTCACTGAAGCAACCCCCTTTGCTCCTGGGTGTTTTACTTGATTTTGACTGATTTTGAAAGGCCAACAGAAAATTGTGCTTTATTGCTATAAAAACAAAATAAAAATCAGAGTCTCTTCTTTCATCAGGGAAAAAAAAGTATATTTCTATCTGTTTCTGTTTTGCAGCAATTAGCATTAGAATATAGCTAAGTTTCATCATTATTCACAAATTTGTTTAGAACTGTGAGTAAATGAGCTTTTTTGCAACATGGCCCTGGTTGATCTTTTATACACTGCTGCCACCTGCTGTCCGTTTTTTGTAATAACTACCATTGCTTTAAGCGTCGTCTTCAGGTCGGAGGCTGCATCAAAGCCTTCTGTTGTGCTATAGCATTAAAAAAAAAAACATGTTTAAAAAAACATATAAATACGTTTTTGGGAAAATGGCAATATTTAATATAGAACATTTTTATACGTGAGCAAATGAATTAAGCACTTATTTTCGTTTCTGTAATTTCTGACCACAGAAATGACTTCCAAAATTGAATTGAATTTAACAGCATCATTATCCTGTTTTGATTGTCTGTTCCCTTGTTCTCAAATCTCTGCCTTTGGACTGGACAGGCATGAAAATCCCTTGCCTTTCGGCAAAATTCACCGTTTTGAAACCAAAATAGGTCACCTACGTGAATCGTGCACATCCAATGAGAGAATATTTCGGTGGGGTGGGGGTAGGGGGTGACGGTGGATAACCAGATAGTCAGTGCATCAGTGAACCGTGAGTGGGTACCGAAGACGGCACCGATCCACGTTAAATCAAACGGTGCCACGTTCCGAAGCATGTCTTAAGTTGTGGCTGTCTACACTGAGATGTGTTGTTAATTTTCTATGGCTCACTTGAACGCAGCGTGCACACACAGCCAGCATACTGCCGTCACCCACTCGCGCTAGATTTCATTCACGCTACGCTAAAATGCATTTTCGGGTTTGGGATTTGGGTTAATAAGCAAGCGCACACCGGCAAGCCAAACGAGAGTGAAGCTTTGTGGTTCCTAGCATGCTTTGCTTGAGGGTGGTGCCCCACACCTCTCCTCGGCGCGGACCACACCGCGGACATAGCAGATGTCTGTTATCATCATAAATCATGTTATAAGGTGTGTGCCTTTACCATTGTTACAATATATTACTTATACCATATTTATAATTTCATGGGTAACGATAAAACTGCAAAACCTTGTGGCCAACCTGTAGCACTAGCAAACATTACATACCACGTTGGATACAGTCTACATTGAATTTGCTCCCGGGTCCCAATTATTCTCTTCTTTGTCGTTTATGTCCTCTTCCAACTGTCATTTTTTTTGCGAGATTTCACTCCAAGTTGGGATCGAATTCATCGCGCTGCGTGCGCATGCACGTTCTTAAAAAACTGCACAAAGAACCAAAATAACACTAATACAATTATTTAGCGTCTGTTCTTGTATTACGGCTTAATCTTGTCCTTTATGTTGTTCATTGTAAAGAACTTTGGTTATTAATTAATTGTATTATTTATACTTTATTAATGTTATATCTTGATTTTTTTTTTAATGGCTGTTAAAGTAAATGTTATTTTTTATTATTATTATTTTATTGTAAAATAATTTTTTATTTATTACCACAAACAACAGAACAAAATTAACGAAAATTGGTATTGTTCAGTACCGGTATCGATACCCCAGCACCGACAATTGTAACCAAACCGGTTCAAATGCAAAAGGTACCCATCCCAATTTGAATGCAGCGCATGCTCTTTTTTCAACATCCATCCACGGTCCGATAAATGTAGCAAAGACGTTCGCATTTTCGCAAACAGTTTTTCTTGACGCCATAAAATCTTGAACATTAACCCCACCCCAACCCAAAATATTTTCTCATCGGATATGCACAATTGCATATCCCGGTTTGATATTAACGGCCACAATTTTGGTCCTAGTCCTTCTCACCTTTTTCTCATCTTTCACATTTTTATGCCTGACTGTACTGTTTTTTAGTCTTACTTTCAGGATGGACTGGGGGGTTTTAGGTGCAAAATTCCAAATGAAACGCAATACTGTTCTCTCTGAAAGTTTCCTACTTCATATGCCAAGCTATGCAAGGTACTTAGTCTACACAAATACAATACACATACTGTACACGGATAAAGTTACCAAGTGTATATAAAATAATGAGAAGGATGATAAATCTGCTTTGAGCTTTCACTACAAACAAACCGGGCAGACCTGAACTATTTATAATAGTGTATGGTCACTTAAGCTGGGAGAAAAATAGTGGAAACTCAGACATGTACGAGTTTCTTATTAGACTTTGATTGAAATTGGGCTAATGAGAAGAGTTGAAGATTTGAAAAGGTTAAGTAAAAATATGTGACGTTTGTGTGTAACAAAGCAGGGAGAAACATGAGAGTTCCTGTTAGTGAATAAGTAAGTGTGCAACGTGATCATGTAGAGTTACACGGAAGCTGTTTATCTGGTAAAGATAGAACTGTTTGGGAAAGATAAACAAACGCAACATGACAATGAAACAGAAAACCACTAAAGACAGTCCAGGTTTCAGTGTTCCTGAATTGGAATCTGAATTATTTTAGAATGAAAAACAGGAGTCACACACAGATCATGGCAACAATGCTTGACAATTGTCTCACATAGTTGACTCAAGACTGAAAAAGCTCACATGCAACTGCAGTACCGTGGAGTGCTGCTTTCCAACCTCACTGACACATCCGTGCAACCACAACACAAACACAACACCAGCTCCACTCAAAATCCGCCTCTTCACCACAACAGCCCTTTCCCAGTTTGGAAAATTGCATCGCAATTACTGGAGTTAGAATTACAGTAGCAAAGGGGTATTGTTTGGTAAATTGTCATCACTCGATTGTGGCCAGTCAGTACAAATATGGCAAAAAGCAATAACACAATGGCAGGGGCACTTATGTTCCCTGGAGAAGAATGTGGAGTAGCTAGACTAAAATAAAATGAAATATCATTAAATTGCAGACATGTGGAGAAGAGACATAAAAATGCTACTAGATTTTGCCCAAATATGGCTTCTTGTCATAACACAACTCAAATTATTGGCTTGCAAATTATGAAGTGCTCAATGCAACACACTATGTGTGGGCTGTTTGTCAGATAAAAAGTGTTCAAATATGAATGTTTGGTGACTTACATTGTTTTTGCTGGAGACTGCAAATGTGGCCCGGCTGGAGAAGCGGCCAGTGGATGGGCTACTACTGGAAACAGGACCTGTGACAATGGCAGAAACTCTTGACGCGACTGGAGGACTGCCGGAGCTGGGGGACGAGGAGAACGTCGCAGGTGCGGATGCCGCGTTGTGGCCGTTGCAGGTCTGTGCCGGACTCCCCTGGGTGCAGGCATGGATGACATTCTGAGTGGGAGACTTCCTGTAGATCACCTCCTTGATCTCCCGGTGGTTGGCTTGGATGTCATTGAGATGGTTTCTGCCGTTTTGACTGAGAAGTTCCACTTGTCGGCTTAGAGCTTGCAGCTGAGTTCGGAGCTCTCGGTTCTCCTGCTGGAGCTGAGTCATGGCTCGCCCAAGAGTCCCACTCAGGCTGACCGCGTCTTCCAGGCGATGCTCCATGCCTAGCTTAAAGGCACTGACATCCATGTGGATCTCCCTGACGGCCTCCCTCAGAGTGCACTCATGACGGGCCAAAGCCTCACACACTGTCTCCCCATCGGGGCTGGAGGCTCGAGGATGACACAAGTCTCCCATCTCAGCCAAGATTGTTGCTTCCATTGAGTCTGCTGAGGATCTTTCAGTCTGGACGTCAGTGTTTTTGAAGGACCGGCTGGAGGGGAGGGGACTGACGGACAGAAGGTGCAAGGTGAGGGAGAGGGATGAAGGTCTGATCTGGTTAATGTCTCCTTCAATGCTGTCATGAGCCGCCTCTTCTCCAAAGAACTCTGCTCTTCAGCTGTGGACGTGTCCTCTGGTAGAGTACAAGACAGAAACAAGAAGAAGACTTGACCTTTTGCAGATAATTCCTGTAGATTAATGAGATTTGCATTACGGTCAGAGGATCACTTAACTTTTGTACAACACAACGCCCCAACGCACCAAAGAGAACGCAACATGTGTTTCTTAAAGACTCACATAAACTCTTCTTATGTTTCATAACTGCCATAAAACACTGCGATGAGGTAATCCTTACTAACAGCTGCAGCGAACTTACCTCAGCCTCATTCTGTGTTAAACATCACAGCTGTATGACATTGTGTGTGTGTGTGTGTGTGTGTGTGTGTGTGTGTGTGTGTGTCTATGTGTGTGTGCTCTGCACTGCCGGCTCTGGTTTGTTTAAACGTGCAGGCTGAGCAATGCTTTTGTCTGGAGGAGGGAGCAGAAGGGGAGGGAACAAGGAGGAGGAGGATGGCAGTGGAGTGAGGAAACATGGGGAGGGTAATAAATTTCCGGGAGGGGAGAGCGGTTGGCTTGTGGGGGGTATAGGCACTCTGTAAACTCTTGGAAAGACTATCCTCCTTTTTTTTTCAAATTTCTCACTTGTGGGACATTTGTAGAAAAACCTATCACAATATGTTGATACATCACTGAGCATGACACTGTGTAAAATAAATAACCAAAACTGACAATCATTTGCGGTGCTGCAGTCTCGCGCTAACCTGCTAGCTTGGTCTTCAGAGCTTTTCTGGAAGTATTTTGGAATATCCATGTCTGGAAAATAAATATTTTTTCAAATGCTCATTCCTTGTTTGCTAACAAGTAGGTATAAGATTAGCAAAGAGAAGCATAGTTGAGGAACCTTAGGCAGCTGGAATGATTAATAATCAACATAGAACTAGCAACATTTACGCTTTGCAGGTACATTATCACATCTTTTGGATTTTTAATTGAATGTACATTCCAAAATCTAAAAATTCAAACGGATAAATTTAGTGTTATGGTAATTCCTTATTATAATTATTAGAACTATTACTACTAATGTAGAAGCCTTGGCTTGCTAACGGAGTGGTTACAGTGCTAATGCTAGCTTAATTTGGTTAACGCTACTATTATGTTGACGCAGGACAGCATTTTCTGTGTCGACTTATCACAAATACACACTTTAATTGCATAGATGCCTTTACGAATAACCCTGTTTGAGAGTCACGCCCAGACAATAATTCAAAAAAGACCTTAATGAAGTACCGTAGCCTATTTTTCCATCCTTACTGTAGCTTTGCAATAATTCAATAGTCCATATAACTTTAAATACAATAAGGCGCACATTCATTTGCAATGTAAATGTAAAGCACCATCGCTATCAGTTTATTTTAGTCAAACGGTCAGCATAAACACCTTGCCCCTGCTGCTGGTATGTCTGCTTTCTGTCTGCCATTCTGCCATCATTATCTGTCCATCCACTTGGCCTGACAGTGTTTTGTTCAGATAAATAGTGCAACTGGAGTCGAGCGAGAAAAGCTTTCAGTGCAATGACGGTAAATCCC
The DNA here is from genome assembly GCF_051991255.1 of Vanacampus margaritifer. Classification (NCBI taxonomy): domain Eukaryota; kingdom Metazoa; phylum Chordata; class Actinopteri; order Syngnathiformes; family Syngnathidae; genus Vanacampus; species Vanacampus margaritifer. The sequence continues at coordinate 9,064,675 of NC_135436.1, read as the reverse complement.
TTCAAGTGTATCAGGGTGGCTTTAAATGAGGTCTCTGTTTGCTTAAATGTACAGTACCTCACACTTCGATTTCATTACCTGTACTTTTCCATTATACTCATGTTTGATGTCAGTGTTTGATGAGATAGATGGCTAGTGACCCCGCCCCCTTGTAACTGGACTCCGACAGAGCAAACATTCAACACACGGGATAGCCTTTGTGAGTGAGTGAGTGAGTGAGTGCGCGTGTGTGTGTGTGTGTGTGCGTATACGTACCTTTTGTTAAATGGTGGGGCCAATATTTCAGGATTTCACAGAGTTGTGGTCCCACCCGTCCATGCGGTGCCATTTTGCTGGGCCCCACGTGTTTAGACCTCTTTTTGAGGGTCAATACTTGGTTTTAGAGTTTAGGTTTGAATTGGGTTATGGTTGACGTTAGGGTAAGGAATAGGGGTAGGCAATCATTTTTGACGGTTGGGGTTAGGGAAAGGGGCTAGGAAATCCATTATGTCAATGAGATGGCCCCATAAAGAGTGTGTGTATTTGTGCATGGGCATATGTGCGTGTATATGTGTGTAGTAAAACGAGTGTTTAAAACAGTAAGGCCCGATCTCAAGACTACCCCTAACGTGTCGTATCGTCCCGTCCCTGATTTACTGGAATATTGTAAACCTCCCACCCACTCCCCCGTCTTGCTCTCTCCCTCTGTGAGCATGCGGGAGGAAGTCAGGGGAGTGGGGGGCTGAGACACATACAGCAACGAATCAGAGGAGTTCAAAGGTCATGAAGTATTTGCTTCATCAGTCATCAAGGTTTCTTTTTCCGATATGTGAGTCTTATGCTTGCAATACACAGGTGTCAATCTGTACCACAAAGTCAATGAAGTCTTAAAAACTAATGGAATCTGTTACTCGGAATGGCATCACAAATCACCCTGTCTCAAGCATTTGTTCTGTCTCATATGTCAGTGTAGTGTAGTTTGGAGCCCTGGTAAGACTTAGCCGTCTTATCACTCCAGCCCCCCACCCCCATCCCCACCCCCCCCCCCCCCCCACACACACACACACCATTTTCACAATTCACTCATGTAGCATGTGAACCACAATGAGATCAAATTGCTGGTGTTTTGGTTGCATACAATAAAAAGGACCACTGTGATCTAATGTGAATTGCAATGTGACATGAAATCTATCTTTTGAAAATAGACTTTTCATTGTTTATTTGTTTTTTTTGTATCAAACACAGTTCATAAAAGTAGTATAAACATGATATGATATTCTTGTAAAGCACTTCTGTGACTCACGCTGAGACTCGATCATGACTCACTGAGCTATCAAAATGAGTTTGAGTTTATTTATAAAATGAAACTACTTAAATCCCTTGAGGCGCTTAGATTAGGACTACTGCGGGCCCACTCTGAGAAGCCCTTCTTTCCAGTAACAATGAGTCAGCAGGTACTACGAATGACCTGCCTGAATCAGTGTGGGATGAAATAAAATCCCAAGATGTTGTCAAAAAATGTCTCTTGCCGTCCAAGTTGAATTTGATATTATTTGGACAACCTGAATATGATTCACTTTGACAAAAACATACTTTCTGTTTATCTAACACGATTACTGGAACTACAAACAGAATAGGTTGTAGGGTATAGTTTTAGCTTAGTACGGTTTTTGACCTCCAGAAGTGTGTGTTGATAATGCGGGAACATTTGAATCAATAGTGTATGATGGAAGGTTCCCATGCAGATCTGTAAGATCTGTAAAATATGCAACATGTGGACAAAAACAATGATATCGGAGTCCGAGCAAAAGGTGAAAAGGGATGTTTTAATCGTTGATGCCTTTAAGATGTCTCTGAAATCACTACAGCGGCAGTTGCAGCAACACATAAGAGGAGAAGAATGGAAATGAAACACCTGTACATTCTAAACACATGGTGCACAAGTGCTTATTTTATTTTAATGTATTTCCATAATTTAAAATATGTTTGAAAAATTCTTGTTAGGGTCGCGGGTGAGCTGGAACCTATCCCAGTTGACTTCAATATCTTCAAATCTTCAATATCTCAAGAAGGAATAACAACAGTAAGGTCAAGAAGAAGGTTCTTTTTGGTTATTATTATGGTATGATATAGACATATTGTTGCTTTATTTGAACAAAAAATACTTTCTCAAGTGAACATGAATGTGGATCTATGTTATAAGTGGTGCACAGAAAACAACAAATAATTGTTTTTGTTTCCACTGATCTGTGGGAGGTGTGGTTGACTCCGGTGGACGGCGGACAGTCTCCAAAAAGAAAGAAGAAGCAATGACACACCTGCAAAATACCACACCCAAGACAAGATTTACACACATCCAGCTAGACTGAAATGAAACTGGGCAGCAAAACCTTCAGACTCATCTCAAAGGTGAGATGCAGCTGAGTACACAAAAGTGGCAAATGTTAGCCGACACAATTGACTATAAACCCAGTAAGGCTCTGAGGTCTGAGTTTTATTGCAAACATGGTGAAGCAGTATTTAGCTGTTATACTGCATGCATATTATCGCTGCCAACAGAAATTAAGTCAGCCCAAAGTGTAAATGCTTTTGAATACAGGTTTAATATTATGCCCCCCTTACGATAAGCATTTTTGAAATCCAAAATCTTGTTCTTCCACTTCATGTTTTTAATAGTAATTGTGTAAAGCTCCATTTTATTTATTTCCTTTTTCTTTTAAATGTCTTGTACTATTTGTTTTTAAATGTTTTTTTAAATTCTGGACTTTTGATTATATGAAGCACATTGAGTTACGTTGTGTATCAAATGTGCTACATAAATACTGTAAAGCCGCCTTGGCCTGTTTAAGTGGGGTTTTTTTCTACCAAGATACATTATAAAAACTTTTCTAACCATGAATGTGGCCTAAAATGTAAAACCATTAGCCCCTAAGAATGCGTCCTCAATCTGCTGCTCTTCTCCCTCTACACCAGGGTTGCCCAATCCTGGTCTTCGAGGGCCGGAGTCCTACAGGTTTTAGATGTGCTCCAACACACCTGATTCTAAAGCTCAAGATCGTAATCAAGCTTGCTGATGAGCTGAATATAGGAATCAGGTGTGTTGGACTACGGACACATCTAAAACCTGCAGGACTCCGCCCCTTGAGGACCAGGATTGGGCAAGCCAACTCTACACTAATTGTTGCACCTCAACGCACCCAGCCTTCAAACTCCTGAAGTTTGCAGACGACACCAGAGTCATCGGACTCGTCAATGACAGCGATGAGTTGACATATGGACAGGAAGTGGAGTGACCGGTGCTCTGAAGCGGCCAACACAACTTGGAGCTGAACACGCTCAAGATTGTAGAGATGATTGTGGACTTCAGGAAACATCTTTTGCCACATCTGTGCAACTGCTCTACGTCAATCCGTCGAGACCTTCAAGTTCTTGGGAATGCTTGTCTGTCAGGATCTGAGGTGAGAGACTGAAATCAGCTCCATCCTGGAAAAGGCACAGCAGAGGGTGTACTTCCTGCTACTGCTGAGGAAGCACGGCTTTTCAAATGCAGGATCTGATGAGACAGTGCTTTACAGCAGCCACTCAATCAGTCCTGTGTTCATCCATCACAGTCTGGTTTGGTGCTACCACAAATAAAAGAGACAAAATCAGACTTCAACAGAGAGTTAGGACTCCCAAGAAGATCATTGATTCCTCTCCTACTCACTCTTGACGACTTCACTGTAAGAACTAATACAAGGGCAAATAAAATCTTCTCAGACCCTCCAAATCCTGGTCACCACCTCTTCATTGTTCAGGTCTACCGATTAATGATGTCCATACATTGATTAACGACTCTCTCGACTCATGTGTTATGCCCTAAATGTTCTTTTTGTTGCTGTAATATTAGTACTAGTGTGGCTCAAACTACCAGAGGCTAATTCATTGTGTGTTCTTACATACTTGGCCAATAAAGATCAATCTATCTGATTGCTTTTTTTTTTGTATTACTAAAAACTGGCATTTAAACAGTGTTGTATACACTTCCGCTGTGTATTCATATAAATGGAATGTGTCTGTACTCTGTGAGCTCATATGTTGTCATGCTGACCACCACTGCTGAACCTCTCAACCAAGGCTGAATCTAACGGCCACCAAAGCTGGGGAGAGTGCAACAGTATTGTCAAACTAACCACATTCTTCCTCTGTAATTTCTTCCTTCATCATTACCCACATCCTTCATAATATGCATTCATTTGGAGGGTGAGGGTACACACACACCAACACTTCCTTTTCACTCTCTTACATGACCACGCCAGCATATGAAAACACACAGTCCTGACTGCTGCTGACTGACCATAAACATTAAAAGGTATGTCCCACAGAGAAGAATGTACGTCATCATGATTAAACAGACTGCAAGGATTTCTGCACTGCCTTTAAACTCATGTATACACACTTGGATAGTGGATATGCGCTTGCTACAAACATTGGAAGACAGTGTTGTACAAGAGAAATAGTCCAAATACTGTTGTATACGACATAAATTAGGGCCACGTATAAATATATATTTTTAGAGTATTCAGAGAAAAAAACTCGCAAATTTGCCATTTAATAAACTCGCAAAGTTAAGAATTTTTTCTCTCGCAAATTTGCGATTTTATAAAGTGGCAAATTTGCCACTTTATATAGTGGTAGATTTGCGAGAAAAAAACTCATAAACTTACAAGAAATACATGTAGTGTAGCTATAGTCTAATCATGTGAGGATTTGTTGGTGGTTAATGGGACACTGTTTATAAAAAGAAAAGGCAGGATGGAGACGGATTCATTCTTAAATTAAAACTTTACTCTTCATTCAGAGCGACAACACTTCCTGATCCCCTATCAGCTGACTAACACTAACCAATCAGATGCTAGCATACCATAGGTAAATGCAAGTGAATGTCAGAGAGCAGCAGATTCGACACATCAATTTAGATACTTGTACAAAAAAATACCAAAATGTATGAATGTGTCAATAATAATTCTGGAAACATAAATGTACGAGTAAATCTACATTTTAAACAAATTCACTTAAATGCTTGATCGTCCGGGTGTGGACCTTCGCAAAGAGAGACGTCTTTGTCGCTGGCTAGTGGCCGTACGCAACGGTTCAAAGAGCGAATGCTTAACATGATATGGTTAATCTATGCTAAAGCAATTACTATTTCCTTATTTGGAAACCTGAAGTATTGGCACTAACAGTCGAGTAGTACGCTACGTATATTTCTCGTAAATTTGTAATTTTTTCTCTCGCAAATCTGCCACTATATAAAGTGGCAAATTTGCGAGTTATTTTTTCGGAATATTGCCCTCGCCCTCTAAAAAAATAAATAATAAATATACGTGGCCCTAATACGCTGTCGTAGTTTTACATTGAGTCAGGTCAATTAAAAAAAAAAAAAATCACCATGGTTTCTGTTGTGTAAATTATCTTCATCCCGACAGATTAGACAGCTCTGTGTCATTCAGTGGTTGCTGATTACGCATAAATGACCGTAATGATAGTCTTGCTTGCACATTTCCTTGGGGCAAGCAATGAATGTGTCTGTCATCACAAGTGAAAAATGAGCCTGATCTCTGAGTGATTGTTTACCCCACCGAAACTAGGTGACCCTCCATCTCAATGTATCCTGGGTACAACCTCCTCCAAAGTCAGCTGTGGTTTGCTTTTAAGTAGCAGTTTGACATCTGCTTCAAAATGACAGTGTACATGAAGGTGCTGTTCGGAAGAGACCACCATTCCATGGGTGGTTATAATTCAAATGTGAGAAGAGCTGACTAGACTTCTTTGATAATTTAACAGGAAAAACAGATTTAGTGGTAAGGGGAGGTCAAAAGATTTTCTAGGAGTTATACTGACGTGAGTGGTGAGCAGGCTTGGGGAGTAACGGAATACATGTACCGCTGTTACGTAATCAGATTGCAATTTTTTTTTAAACTGTATTCCATTACAGTTACAGAAAAAAAAACATGTAATCAGGTTACAGGTACATTTATTAAAAATGGGGATTACTTCGAGGTATTACAATTACGATGAGAGAGAGAGAAGGAGAGAGCATGTGCATGCCAGCGCGAGTGGGACCGTTGCTACATGTCGGGGAGGTGGAAACGAACGAACTGACGAGTCGTGTCCTCCACACGCGGGCAGTTTGAAAAAGCTTCACGGACGGGAGGAGGAAATGCCGACCGGTATTCACTGGAACTTACTCGGAGCGAAAGTTTGAGCTGAGAGTCCAGTGGCATGCTACGCGCTGTAGCTTCTTGCTAGCCTACAACCACAATGTGAGTTACACCTTCCAAACAAATCTTCCTGCCACCAATTCACTATTTAAACATCATACACAACATATACACGGCTAAACTTGTGACTGGGATAAAAGTTCATTTTGCAGTTGATGTCACACATCGTCAACCTCATTGGATATCTATCTATCTATCCATCCATCCATCCATCTATCAAACTGTGAGGTGTGGTTGCTTTCAGTGACAGTTCAAAAACAGCATGTGGCCATCAATCAATCAGCCTTCATGCTTTTTAATTACACAAGGATTTTTGCTATTTGTAGGCTGCCCGGGTCCCTATCGCCCGCAAATAGCAGGGGCACATTGTATAGAATATATATTGTGGTGATATTTATTTTTAATTTGTCTTTATGAGCATACTCAATATTGGAGTCATCTAAACGTAATCCAGTTACATTACTTTAATATTATGGTACTTGGATTACGTTACTAACTACATTTTTTAGCAGGTAACTTGTAACTGTAATGGATTACATTTTAAAAGTAACCCTCCCAACCCTGGTGGTGAATTGACTGTGTTGACTACTTTCTACAGCCTTCAATGTAGACGTAAACCAAATTACAACCTCCTTACAAGTAGTACAAAAAATAAGAGCACAAATACAACGACAAAGAGATGTGCTGTACCTAAAAGTGATTGGTTAGAAAAACTGCTACAAGAATGAATGAATATAAATGTGTGATGTGTGTGGTGCGGCTCAACTGAAATTGTGGAGGATCAAATTGCATGTTGATGGTGAACACACAACTTGTCACTGAGTCATTCACGACACTTTCTAAAGCAGAACGTTGTAACCATGGAGTCATTTCACGCTTAGACTTTTTCCTTCCGTGGATGCCAATGGCACTTTGAAAGCCAGTGTGTGCACACAAAGTGCCACGTGTGTGCGTGACCTTGCCTTGCAGGGGAACAGCACTTGCTGAAGACATTTAACGGGACTGAGAAGTGTATACAAGAGGACGAGTAAACGGGTGAAAAGCACTTGAGTCGCTGAAGGTCACGATCAATTACCAGCAGTTTTCATGTAAACACAAGGCGAGCAATGCAGCTTGCAGTCATTAATCACAATATGGGGCACTTAGTGCACAGTTAATTTTCCACATAAAATGTTATCCAGTGTCTCAGTCCATATACAGTATTATTGCACATATACAGTAAAGTGAGTACACCCCTCAGATATTTAATTATATCTTATCTATGGACAAAATGGACACAAAGACAAATAGTCAGTATACAGCGCATATAAAAAGTATAAATGTATTGTTCCCTCAAAATAACTGAACTGAATTGGTCACGAGCAAATTACAGGGTCCACCTAGACAAACAAACAACCATTCACATTCACATTATATGGAGCAACAGCAATATTTGACACAGTTTGACCTCAGCTTGCAAATTAACTCATTTGCTCCTAAAAATGTATGAAAACGTTCTATTTTAAATATTGCCATGGTCCCAAAAACGTATTGACATGTTTTTTTTTATATGCTAGAGCATACAGAAGGCTTTGATGCAGCCTCTGACCTGAAGAGGTTGCCTAAAGCAATCATACTTATTACCAAAAACGTCCAGCAGGTGGCAGCAGAGTAGAAGGCCAGGGCCATGTTGCAAAAAAGCTCGTTTCCCCAGTGTTTTCAACAGGTCTGTGAATAATGAAGAAACTTAGCTATATTCTAATGATAATGGCTACAAAAAGGAAACAGATACAAATACACTTTTTTTCCTGATGAAAGAAGAGACTCTAATCTTTCTGTTGGTAAGTTCCATGTTTTTATAGCAATAGAACACAATATTCTGTAGAATCTTGCAAAATCAGTCAAAAATCCAATAAAACAGCTGGGAGCGAAGGAGGTTGCATGCATGCATTTTCTAACCGCTTGTCCTCACAAGGGTCGCAGGGGGTGCTGGAGCCTATCCCAGCTGGCTTAAGGCAGTAGGCGGGGTACACCATGAACTGGTTGCCAGCCAATCGCAGGGCACACAGAGACAAGCAAGCATCCACACTCACAATCACACCTATGGACAATTTAGAGTGTTCAATTAACCTGCCATGCATGTCTTTGGAATGTGGGAGGAAACCGGAGCACCCAGAGGAAACCCACGCAAGCACAGGGAGAACATGCAAACTCCACCTTAGGCCCATAAAGGCCGAAGCCTGGACTCGATCTCACGTATTCTGGACTGGGAGGCGGACGTGCTAACCAGTCAACCACCGTGCCGCCCCGAAGGAGGTTGCTTCAGTGAAAATAGCTAGGAATGAATGAGTTTTAAGAAGCAAGATGTTCCTAATGTGAATAGAACTGCAAACAACATTTTAATCAACTCCTGCATAGTTATGCAATGACATGGCTCTGACACCCTTTTTATGGTCAGACTTAAATATGTGCTGGTTTGAAACAAATAAATCACATTTATATTTTGCTCCTTTTTAGCTGGAAAAGGCCCATAACCAGAGCTGCTGGCTAGAATGAGCTTATCCAGGCAGGCCAGAAACTGTATTAACTTTTTATTTTTTTAACTTTAGCTCACTGTCGCCACCCCCCCCCCCCCCCTCCTTTTTTTTATTACTTGGAAGAGATTTGCAATCTGACCTCACCAGGGAAATTGGCAGGAACACAAAGTGCAGTGCGTATGCAGAGGTCCACCAGACAGAACAGAACAGAACAGAGATGGCAATTAGCCGCTTTGTTTTTCCACACAAGCTTTTCTTCATAATCGCACCGGTGTTATAACAAATCTGTCACAACAGCTCAGAGAAGAGAGTTAGTCAAGTGAAGCGGTATCATTACAGAGGGTGGTTATTTAAAGCGGTTGTTTAAAGAGGGGCAGAGCAAGTGGGAAGAAGGGAAGATGAGAATTTCAATGAAGACCCACAACACATTAAAACACAAAACATGATGCAAATTTTCCAATAGCTGTCATACTTCACTGAAGAAAACAAAACAAAACAGCAAGACCCACAAACAAACAAGCTAAAGTGGCTTTCAGGTCCAGCAGACTAAAAACTCTGAATTTTGTGTTGTGTATGCATCTGACTGCAAAGGATTTTCCATCCATAAATCCTCATCTAAACCATCTATCCTGTTTACAGTTGCGGGTGAGTTGGAGCCTATCCTAGCTGGTCTTGGGTGAGAGGCCAGCTACACCCTAGACTGGTCACTAGCCAATTGCACAGCACTTAACCCTATAAAGCCTGACCAGGAAATATACGAGACAAAAATCTGAATCTTTGTAAATAGAGCATTATATATATATATATATATATATATATATATATATATATATATATCCCTAAATAAAAAAATTAATAAAAATGTGATTCAAAAATAAACAACAATAAATATATAAGTAGAAATAAATATCAATCAATAAATAAAAACGCTCTGCTCTTACACTTATTTATTTCATACTGCATGTATGTTTATTGCTCAAACACAACCTGTGCTACCTTAAATATAACCATCCACTGTCACGCTAAAGGATAATCTATGATCAAAATTAATAGTGTGATTAATCTGCATTAATTCATGATTAATGCAATATTTTTTGGTGATTAATTAATCAGTTATTGCTTTAACTTTGACAGCACTAATATATATATATATATATATATATATATATATATATATATATATATATATATCCCTGAATAAATAACTAAAAATAAATAAATAAAAAATGAGATTCAAAAAATAAATACAACAATAAATATATAAATAGAAATAAATATCAATCAATAAATAAAAACGTTCTGCTCTCACATTTATTTACTTCATACTGCAGACGCTCAGTCAGGTCGAAATGTTATTCAAATGAGGGGGCGGTCTTAGGCGTGTCTTGGGTTGGGCTATGCCATTGCAAGGGGTGTTTTGAATGTTGTTCCCCATTGTGGGATGGAATGCAGCTGACACCCAGCCAATCGAAGCGGCTCCCCTCATCCCTCTTCAAATCAGGGTCGTGGTAGCACACATTGCAGAAGCAGAAATTGACTCACTGGGGTCCACGCACTAAGTGCGTTTATTATTTTTGGAGGAAAATCAACTTCCACATATGACTTTTGATTTGTGTTATATTTGATACATCCGGTCACAATGCTTCTGATTCGTGCATTCATAACTGTCAAAAATATAATAATAAACAGACAAATCAAACATATTAGTATTTCCAAAAATCTGAAAGGATACTTCCCACTATTAATAAGTATAGGTGATCTTGCAAGGTCACTAGAAATGGATCTAATGGATTATCCATGCAATGCATGTGTCAGATCATATATGACCGGGTTTTAGGGAAAAAATATACTCATGAAATAGAGGGCTCAAAATTTCTTGTAATTAATATGATACGTTTGGCGTTATAGGGTTATAGGGACAAACACATTCACATCCATGGGTAATTTAGAATCTTCAATTAACCTAACATGAATGTCTTTGAAATGTGGGAGGAAGCCTGTCCAAATACGGTACAGTAAGTAACACCCAATTCACACTGACTGCAGAAAGTTTTACGTACGGCATCCGCACGGCCTGCATTTCACTCCGCGTGGGTTGCGTGAGCTGTCCATGTCCGGAAATCAGCACCCGCCAGACCACAAGATCACGGGGGTTCATGCTGGAGAGTTGAGTTCACACGATAACAACAGTGTATAGAGAGTCCTATTTGTAAACAATAGCCATGCTTGTCTATTGTCACATCGATGACATGCTTTTTGGACATTATTTGTGGGACCATGGGTGAGTACGTTTTGTGTTTAAATTGTGTTATTTTGTCATGTTTAATGTATTTGAGGTTGTTTTTTTTGTCTTTTAAATGTCCGACTCATGTCATTCTACGTAGCTAGCTTTAAAAAAAAAAAAAACTAAACAAAAAACGAGTTCGCAAATTTTGAAATACAGTATACCTGATCTACCTTGATGCCGACGCCTCACTTCCTGTCCGGCTCGTGTAATTTCTTCAGCTTCATGAAAATCCGCATGCGGAATCCTGAAAAAATTGAAAGCTTGCGGAAACCTTCTGCAGCGCCACATCTGAACCGCACCGCATACGCACCGCACTGCAGCTGGTGTGAATTGACACGCAGACTCGAATGCTTTCGATTCCTTGCGGCGGCCGTGTGGAAAACGCTCTGCGTCCGTTCCGCAGGTAGTGTGAATTGGGCGCTGGATGCCGTTTCCTGTTCAAAATTACACTATTATACATCAAAGTTAATTGGCGTATTCTATCTAGGCACATTGTGCTAATTGTTTACATCACCTATTAACTTATCTTGCTGACTTGGTAATACATTTGAGCCTATTTTTGTCTTCTCATCGTCACGTCCTGACCCTGTTGTGTGAATACTGATGAGGATTAGTCTCGGCAACCATACCAGAGAACATGCGGTAAGCAGATAGATGCAAAGCTGAGAAACATGAAAGGGAGGCTTGAAGCCAATTTAAAGGTAATTCTAACATTCTCTAACGAGCAACGAGGGAAGACACCATTTCAAATAGTACAGCAGAGAAGCACATGTGACTGTTCCCTCTGATTTGTGCTGAGACGTTTCTCAACTGAAACAATACCTTTGGGATTAACTACAAGAGAAATTGTGAGCCATCTCCCAGATCTTACAACATTTCTTTTATCAATGTATAAGAATTCCCACAGGCAGATTCCAGAATTTTCATAATGGCCATGATGCTTGCATACACCAGGGTTAATATAGTTTTGGAATTTTGCACTTTTGTTAGTTTTTATCTTGTTTTAAGTTTTGGTTTTTAAATTTAGTTAGTTTTAATTAGTTTTCAGGGTGGTTCTGTTAGTTTTTATTCGTTTTAGTTTAGTTTTAGTTAGTTTCAGTATTAGTTTTAGTTTTTTAGTTTTTAAAAGTGTATTACTTAAAACGGGAGCAACGTCATCTGAAGGTGCTTTTCTATTGGCTGCTGCTAGATGACGTCACTTTTGTGTGACACACTTTCAAATGTCCTTATTCCGGTTAATATCAAAATAAATCATCCCCAAAGGCTCATACATTAAATTGATTACCAAAGACTAAAACAAAGGACATTTTTGCTATAATTATAGTTAGATTTAGTTAGTTTTGTAAATATAAAATGTAGGTTCAGTTAGTTTTCGTTTTTTAAAAAGCATTTTCGTTTTTATTTTATTTAGTTAATACATTTGTTTTTTTAATTTTAGTTTGTTAGTTTTAGTTAACTAAAATAACCTTGATACTAACACATTCGGCCATGATCTGGAACATTTAAACAGTTTTGTGGAAAGCAAAATCTACAAGTTGACCAATTAGTTGTTGCATCATTTGCTGTTTTCTTTCCCACCTGCTCTGCTTTGTCTGTCTTCTCTGAACACGTGAGAACCGGAATGGGCTGCACACATTGTCCCTCAGCCCTGCATGGAGGCACTTGGTGCTGGCAACCGGCTAACGCAAACATCTGCAACTGGTCAACACTTACTCTCTGTTTATTGCTGTGCTAAGGCTCACAGCAGAAAGGGACATTCAGATGTCCTCATTTTCTACTTCAAAGTTGGTGTACACTGTGTTAATGAATGTACTTTTTTTTCTCTTAGTTTTATTCTGTTTATCGTTTCCCAGGTAATAAAAATTATTTTATGTCCCAATTGCAACAGGTTAACAATGATATTACAGACAGTAGCTGCAAATGTTATATCGATTGATAGTCGGGCTGTCACTATCAAATATTTTTGGAAAGATGCCACATCACACACGATCGGGGATGCAAGGTTGTTCTCCAATTGCCCACGTCACATGTGTGGCCAACTATATCATCTGCTAGGGGAGATCTTACACTTTACCAAAATAAACGCACTTAGTGCATGGACCCCAGTGAGTCAATTTCTGCTTCTGCAATGTGTGCTACCACGGCCCTGATTTTAAGTGGAATTAGGGGAGCTGCTTCGATTGGCTGGGTGTCAGCTGCATTCCATCCCACAATGGGGGACAACATTCAAAACACCCCTTGCAACGGCAGAGCCCAACCCAAGACACGCTTAAGACCGCCCCCTCATTTGAATAACATTTCGACCTGACTGAGCGTCTGCAGTATGAAATAAATAAATGTGAGAGCAGAACGTTTTTATTTATTGATTGATATTTATTTCTATTCATATATTTATTGTTGTATTTATTTTTTGAATCTAATTTTTTATTTATTTATTTTTATTTATTTATTCAGGGATATATATATATATTAGTGCTGTTAAAGTTAAAGCAATAACTGATTAATTAATCACAAAAAAATATTGCATTAATCATGAATTAATGCAGATTAATCACACTATTAAATTTGACCATTGATTATCCTTTAGCGTGACAGTGGATGGTTATATTTAAGGTAGCACAGGTTGTGTTTGAGCAATAAACATAATTACATACATTAAAGTAAAGCATTTAATAAATGTTTGCGTATCACATTTAGAATATTTGTTCATGTCAAAATATTGGGGGCATTTTTGTCCCATTTTAAATTATGCAAGTAATTAACTGATTAGAAAAAGAGGAGGATGAGCGTGTGCGGTGGATCAAAAAATGTTGAAGACGTCCTCAAAACTTTAAATGTCAAAAGAATTAACACATAACCTGGTGCTCTTCAAATTTGGCGGGAAAAAATGTTGATAAACAAGCCTTTTTCGTTAAGCGATTAATCGTGATTAATCAAAATTCTAAGATGTGATTAATCTGATTTAAAAATGTAATCGTTTGACAGCTCTAATCTCTCTCTCTCTGTATATATATATATATATATAAATATAATATATATATATATATATATTGCGAGGGTTTTCTCTGAGTACTCCGGTTTCCTCCCACATGCCAAAGACATGCATGGCAGGTTGATCGAACACTCTAAATTGTCCATAGGTGTGATTGTGAATGTGGATGGATTTGTCTCTGTGTGTCCTGTGATTGGCTGGCAACCAGTTCAGGGTGTACTTATCTTATTGCAACATCCTATTTTGATTAACCACAAAAGATAATTAGCCTGCTTTTACAAAGCACTACAGACATAAAAGAAAATTGATGATCATTTAGTTGTCAATTGATCAATTAATTTTGACACCTCTAATTGATTTGTTTCACTGTGGTGGTCCGAGCTGTAAAGCATGTCCTACTGTCTCGTGACCATGCTATTTTTTTCTGTAGCCAATGAGGCAGTTATGTTTAAGCCGTATGAACTCTGTTGCTGTCATTGACACTCACGTTAAGTGACACTGAAATGGCGATGGCCTCCCCTTACGACAACAATTAGGATATGTTATGTTATGATATGTTGCGATAACACAGATGTTTTATACATGTCCAGCTGGACTGAGTGGACCCAAAGGACTATGACGTGTATTTATCTGATAGTAAAGAACCACATGGCAGACTTTTGGTGTGTTTATTTAAACAAGTTGAAGGTGTTAGACAGATTATCTCCTCTAGAACTTGTTATGCTCCGTTGATATTAGCACACGCCAATAAACATTCACACAGAAGAAAGGCAAAAGATCCTGATGTGTAAACGCAGGGGACATATTTCACAGTCTAAGGCAGTAAGAATTGCACCCATTAAAATACAGTTTTACCACATTAGCATCTGCTGCTATAACATCTTAAACAGATTCTAAAAGTGAAGAAGTGAAGTCACCCCTTCGTTATTCCTTTTACAGATGTCTGTGAAAAGGGCATGACAACACTTAATGTAAAAAGACCCCAAAATTGTACAATTTGATGCTCAAGCAACATGTTCAGGGTAAACTGCATTTCAAAAGAAGTATTTATTGAAAAAACAACAACAACTTGGCGGTCAAAGTGTCCAACTAAAAAAAAGTCTTCATCAGTGTGGTACCACTTACGATACGATATACTTTTATTTTCCCGTGGGGAACTTTTTCCTGGACTCCGTCCAGCTGCAGTTTACAGTAAGGAAAAACAACAGAATAGAGAGAGATAAAATTAAAATTAAATAAGAAGTGCAGCAGTAGTTTACAGTGAGAAAAACAACGGAATAGAGAGAGATAATTAAAATAAATAATACACACACACTCCTATATACAGTATATATATTGCACCACTTAGTTAATGAACTTGGCTTGACTAGTGGTGGGGTGGCTCCCTCTAGTGCAGGGGGTGTCATACTCATTTTAATTCAGGGGCCACTTTCATTCAAATTTGATCTCAAGTGGGAAAGATCAGTATGTCCGTGGCCTCATAAGCTATAAATAATAATGACAGGTGAAAAATATTTGTCCTTTTTTGGGTTTGCAAATAATTACACATACATTCAGAAAATATTCCCATTTATTTTCATTTTGTTGCAGAGTAATGGTGAATTTCCTAATAAAAATGAGGACACAATATTTGCATCAAATCCTGAGTAAGACCCAAATTTTCAGAATGTGATATGAGTGGTTGTCAGTGCGACCTCCAGTGGACAAAATAATCAACAACAGTTAATTTTCCTGAAAAACTGAAGTTTGTTTTCTGTCTTCACGGGCCAGATTAGACCCACTGACGGACGGGCCTGTTCTGTCCCACGGGCCATATGTTTGACACCCTTTCTCTAGTGGTATGTAAAATAATCCCTCCTGTTTAAATTCACACATTTGCATTGCAACTTTTAAGAACTGTATTTTTTTTAAAAACATTTATTTAGGTACATTTTTTAATTGAACTTTTATATGCAATTGAATCATTACTTAAGTACAGTTTATATGATACTATTACTTTTCAAATTGCACATAATAATACAATCAAGAATTGTAAATAACAACACTTTTTAGGACTAAAAGCTCTGTTTGTTTTTTGACAAATACTTGGGCCTTCTGTATTTTTATGTTAGTCATGATGATAGCACTTGGAGGAAAAGATTTGCCAAACACTGCTTTCTTTTCTTTTTTAGCAGTAATCTCTCCATGCAAACGCATTTTTTTAAATTATATTGGTAAAATGAAGGGAAAATGCTTTGCCTGCTTCTGTATGTTCTTCTCTGTGGCGAGGTCCAATCAGTATGGCTTTTTCTACACAAAACAGACACACAAACATAGACTGACATTTCTGTTATTGTCACTTGATACCACCGAACTGTATTCAAAATCTCACCTTACCTGCAGTGAATGTTTTCTTGCTGTGGGGAAAAGAAAGTGAATCATTTGAATATCTTTCAGCCCATACAGCCACTTGTGGTGATGCGTCAGACGAAACAATCGACACTCACCTTGGTGGAGGTATCTTAGCATAAAATACAAGATAGTCAACAATATGAGCAAAACGCTGCAAACAGTGAGCGTGAACAACCATCCGGTAGGTTCTGAAGGACAAAATGGAGACAAGATGATGTTCTTCTGCTGCCACAGTCGTGTAGTGACACCATTTCTTTGACTCACCTTCAACTGTCAGAATGAAACTTTTTTTAATGGGCATCCGCAAAGACTGATGGGAGACTGTGCATGTAAACTGACGCCCTGAGTGTCTGTGCGAAGCCTGGAGGTAGAAGAAACCCGACAGCGAGTAGGTATTGTCCATGTTGCTTTTGTGACTGGAGAGGAGGATGTTGTCGAGCGCCTTCGGGAGAGGAGCGCCGACCCTCTGGCCGGAGGACGCCGGGTCCTGCTTATACCAGACTATGTGCACGTCCAGAGGGTAGTAGTTCTCCGCCTCACAAATCACCTTCTTCTCTTCGCCTTCTTGCAATGTAAGTGTGGGGCCAACATTGAGGGACACCTGGGGGGACTCTGGGAAATAAATAAACAGATAAATAAAAAGCATAATTTTGCAGATATCTGAAATCCAAATGATGTATACTGTACTGTGTAATGTCCTCACCTTGAATTTCTAGACTTATATCAAGGCTGGAAGACAGTGGAAACGCTGACACGGTGCACACGTATGTCCCCGCATGTTTGACTTGAGTGAAGGGGAGGGTGTAAGAAAGGTCGCCACCTGCGAGATTGCTCAGTTCGACTCCCCTCCCCTCAACTTGCCCAGAGTGGCTGGCATGACTGAAGAGAATGCGCCGGTCGCCGTGGTACTGCTGGCGCCACTGCACGCTCACGTTTGGTCTCTTGTGGTCCACAGCAAACTGGCAGTGGAGCTTTTTTTGGAACCCCAGCCCTGATGTCACCGTTGGCGTTTGTGTTTTCATCATCACTGCAACTGGAATGCAAATGTGACAAGTCCTTAGGTTAGGATAGATATTGATCTTCTTGTAATCAATAGCAGATCATATATTTTCCACTTGTATGGCAGTTACAAAATAAAACATTGCTCTCTTGTACACTAATTGCCCCAATGTCGATTAAAAAAAGTTTTCATAATCTGAATCTTGACAAAAACAAAACTATAAAATAAAATAAATTATACTTACCATATATGCCGATTAAAAATGTATGTATATGTGCAAAATGCTACAAACGTGCTTTGCTAATCAAAATTGGCTGTAATCAACAGATGAATCTGGATTTTTTTTTTATTCTAAATAATCATAATCCAATGAAAAATTGTAGAATAAACGCCAAAATATTCTAAATTTTTCATGAAAGAGTCAATATGTGTTGGAGTCGCACAGAATGATACCCTTTGTCCACCATTTGGAGCTCTCACTCCAATTCAACATAATTATCATCTTTCCTGAATAATGACGTGGTTGTCCCAGTTCTGTTTGACAATTTTGGATTAGCGATCATGTTACGTTTGTGTTCCAGAAGCAAATGAATGGCAATTGCGGGACAGGTAAACCTACCGCCGATGTTGGGCAACATGGCGGTACATGTGTCTGTCTTCCATTTGATTTCGTGCTGGAGGGTGACATTATGGTGTATTGACGACTTTTATTCGTTGCTATATGCATTTATATAAATTTTTTGTAAAATGAAAATAGAGGTGAGGAACTCCGGGTTATTTCGAGGCAGGTTTCCTGAGACGAGCTCGCTCAGTTAGTCAGTTAAAAACACGTTAGCAAATGATGCACATTAGTGTCTTTTATTTTATTTTTATTTACATTTTTGACTACAATTTTAACCCTTGGCCTACTGGGAAATGAAAACAGAGACCTTAAGGAGGTTATTTTTAGTGAAATCTCCAAATTGAATTTTTCGACCACCTGATCTATATTTGTCAATTACGCAAAACTGTACCTGCTGACATGCATACCATTTAGCTAGAGTTGGTCACATATATTTGTTTTAATTACCAGTAAGTGGCCGATTAATCAGTTATGGGATTTTTTTCCCCTGCAAAATATCAAAATCAGCATCAGCCTAAAAAGAAAAATCCCTAACAAGTTTTACTCTGACCAACCAATCAGAGGATGGAAAATACAGCTCGCTGGCCAATGGAGGATGAATTGGAAACCTGAGTGGATAAAGAAACAGTCCCATTGCTAACATACTTCAGATTACATTGGCCAGCATTATCAATTCTGAAGTCCTCTGGCTGCCAATCATTACATTGACATGGTCGCACATAGAAACTAAAATCTGAAAAAGTCCAACATCTACAGTATATTATATACAGTAGTAGAAGCAATTCAGTCGAAATAAACGCTAAAAACCGAAGGGAGTACACTGTCGGAAATACATTCATATACTTTTGTGGAACAAATATTATAATTTTGGTTGTACCACATCACTGTCCACTGCATTCAAACAAATAAGGAGGTCAACAAGGGAATTTTCCACCTACTGTTGTAGGAGCAAAGCACCACCTGTGTAGAACGGTATTCCGGGTTTAGCACTTGAGAGTGATTTCCGCCACCCTGTTGCGTTGAAAGCATATTTTATGTCTATTTTAAATGTTGGCACTGAAGTTGTTATACATCTAATTATCTGATTGTGGGATGTTGCGTCTCTGTGTGAAAGCGAACAGTTACAGCACTCATGTCCGTGAAAAGCAATGGCGGATAAATGTGGGCTCTTTGCGTACAGTTCTTGTGCATCAATTTTGTGCGGAATGATAATCAGTAACATCACAGTTAACTGTAGACTGATACCTTTCGTAATGAGGGTCTGACTGTCCACAATAGCAGGCCAATTGCGGACATCCTGCTGTCCTGATGGAGGGGGCTCACATGGATGTCTGAGGACTCCAGAGACAGTGAACAAGCCTTCGGTGTGTGTCAGGGTGACGGCGAACCAAGAGTTGTACTCATGGGACTTCTGGCTCGGCCATTTCACCTGGACGCCCTCCATGTTGGATCTATGAATGTCACAAGCCACACGATCCGATTCCATGTCCTCCACATAGTGCCGAAGGTCCAGTTTGGACTCTAGAGAGAGAACAGAGTCAAGACGTGCTTTTCAAGGTGTATTGCTGACATATAAATAATAAAGCCCTCACCAATAACAAGGAAAGTGACGGCGTGAGGGTTAACAGGACTGTCTCCCGGCTGACCAAACTGCAAAATGCTGGATCTTTGCAGGAGCTGAACGTCACGCGCACCATCATTGTTGACGACCATAATATAGTCACTGAACGTACAGGGCAGCCATGTCAGAGGATTTGCATCCTGGACACCTGCCCAAAAAAACAAAAACATCAGTTGGTGCCGCCTATCATTTTAAAGAAAACAGTTTGGTTTGATCATTTTAAAGAAAACAGTTTGGTTTGTTTTCACAGAGCGGCGGCATACTAGTACTAGTACTCACTTAAGTCAAGCTGGTCAACACACTAGTACTGCGTCTTACCAAACGTTTTTCCACTACTACCAGTCACTATTTTATGACGTTTCTGCTCACTACTTGGATAACCTTTAACCCACTGGTAGGGCCACTCCAGCCACAAAACAGTATACTAGATGATATATGCATGCTACTAGTATTACCAGTGAAGTGCTAGATATTAGTAATAGATACTACTAGTCGGATTTTACATCAGCTAGACAAAATAGCCCACAGGTGTCAATTATTGCCCAGTTTTTGCCTCGCTAGGAACATGAAGTTGTCATTTTAGTATGACAAAGTCCTACTTGTGAGCGTACTTCAGATGGAGACCAAGGAAAATAAATAAATGCTCAAACGGCCGTCTAGTGGAGTTAGACACTGAGAAAAAGACAAACACGGCATGGAATGACAGTCTATGCAGTCTTGCAGACTCACGAATTAGCACGAAAATGTATTTCTTGAGTAAAAACTTTAAACGTTGACTCACTTACCCACACATAGAAATAAGAATAAAGTTAATAGCTTTAGCAAACACATGATTCTAAGGGTAAAACGTCCCCGACTTGCTTTACAAGCGTCATGTGCTGTAGTATTTTCACTTTCATTTTTAAGGGGGGGGGGGGGGGGCGAAAACTGCAGTGCAGCGATTTTCATAGACAATGAGTTTGGTGTGTGTAGCATTTGAAAGGGGTGATAAACAAGATGGTACGCCGGTACACTTCGAATAAAAACATTCCAATACTACAGTAGTGCCTTTGCTTGTTTAAAAAAAAAGAGAGACGATTGGCGGCAGTACTTCCGGGTAGGTTGTCCTCGTTGTAGTACTCAAAGAAGCCGTAGAGTAGCGCTGTAGGCAAGTGCTCGCACTTGAAATCGCTCCTTGTCTGGCCTTGTTGACTAGTAGAGACAGCGGAAGTTTCTTTTCCCGCATACTTGAAATGTTGACATTATTTACGATTTGAGTGTTTTGTGTCATGAAGATGACAGTAAAGATCCTGTTTGTGTGATACGGAATTAACTTAATTACTTAATTACAATTGTGTTTTGACACATTTTGGCTTCAAATTATAATACTGACTGATGCCACTTTCAACAACCTACATGATCATGGATAAAGGTAAAATTGTTACGAAGATCTACTTTGACGTATTTAATCTATTCAGACAAATTGTGTTTAAAAAAACATGAGTAAATGCACTTAAGCACAAAACTAAAGACACTTACCGTCAATTATATAGAATACTTTTTGGCAATTTCTCTAGTTTGCCTCTTAATTCAGTGCTCGTACTATCTGCTGTCCACACTTACGTACAATATGACGCATGGTACACTTTGTACTTAAACGTGGAAATTATTAACATTTATGTTTTTGCAAAGAGAAGGAATGACTGATGTCTCACTTAAGTGAGAGTATTGCAGGGAGAACACATTAAATCTGTTTTGTTTTTTATGTTGCCTGCAAATCAATCTCGCACTGCAAAAGCAAATAATTTTCTAGCACATGGATGTAACTGTCTTTAAATATTCTGTATAACTGAGAAACGCAAATCCACTTTTTAAAATACTGTTTATTCACAATTCATTTAAAATGAACAGTTTGTGTAAGAATTTAAGTAGCCTTTGTAGCACCAATGGCTG
Organism: Vanacampus margaritifer; assembly: GCF_051991255.1. Lineage (NCBI taxonomy): Eukaryota > Metazoa > Chordata > Actinopteri > Syngnathiformes > Syngnathidae > Vanacampus > Vanacampus margaritifer. The sequence continues at coordinate 9,043,072 of NC_135436.1, read as the reverse complement.
AATTCCTGTCATTTTTCTTTCAGACTGGGCCATTCTTCAGGGATCTTTCCTCTTGGCTGAAAAGTTGTGTCTGCCCTCGTCCCTGAGCTCCCTCCAGAAATGTGACTGGCCTAAGGTGTGCAATCCAGTCCTGGCTGCGGTGAGGGAAATCTGTGGCGAGAAGGATGTTGGCGGTCATCTCAAAAGCAAGGCTACCTCCTGGAGGAAACAGTTAGTTTGTGTCGTGTGGTTGAAGTTGTTGAGCAAGGAGCATGAAGAGGATGTGGAAGAGGCATGGAGGAAGAGCCCCTTCTTCCCTCTGCAGAACCCCCTCCCAGAGGTCAACTACACTCTCCTGATAGAGTTGCTCAAATCATTGTCAGCTGTAGACACATTTGCTCATTTTCTACTTTGTCTTCCTCTGCGTCAAATGTGTTCTGAGCTGGAACGGTGGTCGGAGCATTTGAAGAGCAACCCCGTGGGTGAAGATGATGTCCACTTTTTTCTCGAGTTGTGGTGGCAAGTGTGGAAAGGCAGAGATCAGCAGTTTGCAGAGGGACAGGATAGCATTGAAATGTCGTTTGCCAACCAGGTTGCTCGTCTTACTTCTCAGCCTGCTAGGTTGACTCATCATGCTGCCAAGAGGCTGAAACTGGACTCATCAGTGTTATCGAACAACACTGACGTCCTAGACATTCTCCTTCACACGCTCACGCATGTGAACGATGTCATATCTAAACCGGAAGACTGCTTCCATGCTCTCTCAAATTGTCTTGATGCGCTTTACACAACTTTCCTCACGGATCATTCAGTCGTCCTTCCAATCAAAGACAAAGTGGAGTTTCTATCCAAAGCCATGAGCATCAGAGAGAAGAACGGTGACAAGCTGAGTTCAGAGCTTATACAGGAGTCTCAGCAAGACCTCAGAGCCTCTTCCACCCCATCCCAGTTTCAGCCCAGCAGACTGAGCCTACGTGAAGCCTTAAAGAGTGTGTCAGATCTCACCCTTTTGTGGCAAAACCGTGACTTGCTGAAAGCGTGTAAGAGCTCCCCTGTCAGCTACGCCACTTTTAAACTACAGCAAAGTGTCCTCAGAATGCTGGCGGCTCTCAAACACGTCACCATGACAGGAGAAGAAGAAGCTGAGAAGAATAAACTCAGACGTTTACTGGCGGAAATGGCTTTCCCTATTGTAGAGAGTTCATGTGAGGTTAGTATGAGGGTTGCCGTGACAATCATCAGTCACCGGCTGGAGGACTTTCACGACGTCACCGAGTTGTTTGCCGGCGAGAAGAGCTGGGTGGCCCGTGATGAGCAGTGGCTGGAGTGCCTGGAAAAGAACCAAGCGGCCTTCCAGCGGTGTGACGCGCTGATCCAACTTGCCTCCACCCTCACAAGTCAGCTCCGCAGCGAGAAATTTGGTGTGAGCCGGGGCAGGAGGCTGCTCAAAGTTGTCACGGCCGTCTTCACCGCGCTCTCCTTGGAAGACAAGAATAAAGCTTTGGCTGCCGTTCTCCAATCATCCAGCAAGGGCTTCTTCGGATGCTCGGGCAGCTCCGCTCTGGTCGCCAGCTTTGAGCAGGAGCTCAACATGGCTTTCAATTGCATCATCCAGGGAGGAGGCGTTGCTCCAACGGCGGAGGGCAACCTCAGCACGGCGGTGTCTTTAGTCGCCAGAGTTGCCTTCCAGAACCCCGAGGCCACTTTGAGATCCTGCTGCCATTCTGCCCTCGTCAATAAAGGGGCGTTTTCTCTCATGAGTAAGATCCTGAAGCAGTTGTCCGGACTCGCAGGTTGGACGGAAAGCAAAGAGGAACGCGATGGCAGAAGAAATCCAACACGGCTAATCTGCAGGTGTCTACAGAAAGTCGTAAGCAGCAGGTCACTGTCAGACAATGAAAAGGAACAGTTTCTCAAGTTTGTGGCTCTGTTGATGCTGCCAGTGGCGACAGGTGGAGAAGAAAAAGAGACGCTTCTGTCACCTCAGGAGCTTGTCAACACTTTCGTCCTGCCTAACCTCGCCCTCGCACGTCAGTGTATCTATCACGTATATCTTCCTGAGTCTTTTTTTGTTATGCTAATCAATTGATATCCTGTAAAAAACAAAAAGTAATTTCACTAATTTCTAGCTTGACTATGAATTCATTTAATTTGTTTTCTATTTTCCCATTTTTTTCCCATGCTAGATGTCCAATTCAGCATGTGCTTTATATTCCCTTCAGGCAACAACTCCGTTGATCTCACTTTAAGCCTGCAACTGCTCCATGCTGCCTTGTGTGTGGATGCTCAGGAAGTGGCCGCCGCCTCCTCAGCCCACTGGGTGCTGGATTGCTCACCATTTCCTTTGCTCTTCGTCTTGGCTCAGCTGCACGACCAGGCCCTCAGGTTGGTCACATGACTAGTGACTGTATTATTATTATTATTATTACGTGCTATACTAGGGGTCTTCAGATCTTTCATTTTTGCAATTTTAATGTTGTGTTATGGACCCCTACTTCACTTCAAAATCTAACAGAATTTTTTTTAATAAAAACAAGGTCAAATAATAGACACACAAGTGGGCAACATTAAGTGAAAATATTAAATTAAAACCGTCAGGAAACGATATCAGTTGTGTAGCACTAGAGGTGGTGACAGTACGTTAAAAAATGGGAAATTAACAACCAAGAAAAAAACAAATAAAAAGATAAATACAGCAGGCATCTTAAAATACAATACTGTACTTAGAGAAGTAAATATAATAGAATTGTAAAAATATGCAGATGATGGTTGAAACTGAAATGCAAACTAATTAAAGTCAATTGGTTCTGATGTAATGGTCTAATGTCTTTAGACTGTAAATTGTGGGTTTTTGTTAGCTGTAAGCTATACCGGTAATCAACAAAATGTTTTGTTTTTAAAGGGAAGTCAACCCAGGAATTTTCTTGACAATAATATTTTCATTTCCACTAGTCTTCAGCCACGGTATTCTCATTAGTATTGTGTTTGTGGAACATGAATAAAGCAGTAAAATCCATACATTTTTATCCATCTCAGGAGGCGGCCATTTTACCACTTGCTAATGACTGAAAATGACATTACAGTTGCTCAGGATTCAGGTAATGACCAATCACGGCTCGCCACATTTTTTAAGCTGCCCTGTGATTGGGTTACCTGAGCCCTGAGCACCTCTGATGTCATTGTCAGTTGATGGCAAGTTGCAAAGTAGCTGCTGCCTAAGATTGATAAAAAATGATGGATTTTGCTGCTTAATCCATATTCCACAAACACAATATTTATCAGAATGCTATGTCTAGTCTAGTGGGGGCACATGCAACATACTGTAACGGAAAAATCGTGTATTTCACTCTCTCTGTAGTTAATCTAAGTTTCACTTTTTGAATTCAACTACTAAAATAATACGTTAAATACATTACATTTTTACCTTGTTGAAAAGTAATGGCATAGTTATTTTTTTAATATATTAATTAAAATAATATAATAATGAATTGATATAATATATTCAGTATTTGGTTCAGTTTGAGTGTTTTCTGGATATTTTTTTTTTTTATAAAACCCAAGTCATTGCAATGTTTTACAAATGTGGCAATATGCAAGTGTCCTTTGTCGCATGAAAGGTATATGTCGCTGGCGTCGGCCTAAACCTTGTACCGTCAAAATACATTTCATCATCAAAGGGAACAAGCCATTTTCAGCACTTTTAGTTGGTCAATAATTTGTAAAAATTACACACACACACACACGTGGAATGACCAAAAGTGTAGATTTTTGAAAAAATATTACATTTATCAAATTGTGACTTTATGAGGTTTCAGCCCCGACTCCAGCAATATGTGTATATGTAAAAATTAGGGGTGTCAGGCGAGTACAATTTTTAATCGTAATAAATCGCATGACTTCAATAGTTAACTCACAATTAATTGCAAATTTTATATCTGTTTTAAATGTACAATAAAACAAAAAAAAATCATACTCTTGTTAACAGAAAAGTGGGGGAAAAAATTTAAACTAATAGAAATATGACTGCATCTTTTAGTCATTGATACAGTAATTTCATAATAATTCATAAAATCGAGTTAACATTAAAAAGATGTACTGTACTGTAAAAAACGAGTGTGATATTGATTTGTGTTGGTTATATTTCTGCCACTAGATGGCATAATTGCATTTGTAAGACGTTGGTGACAGCTGAGTGAATTTTTCTTTTCATATTAAGAGCTATCTAATCTTTAACATGAAGTCACTTGTGAAATTCTGCACATTTTTAAAATTGTAAAATACAAGTTGACCCCAGTCTCCGCAAATATATGCATTGTTATTAAATTTATTACTGCTACATTTTGACGTTGCGACTGGAATACTAACGCCAAATTAACGCACAAATTTTGACACCCCTGGTAAAAAAAAAAAAGTTTCTAAGTTGCTTACCGACATGGACCGTCGCCATTAAGTGACTCTGAAATCACGTCTAGTTGACCCTTGTTTTCTTGCTGACTGTTTGTCTGATGCAAGGTGTTGGGATCACCGTTGGTCCATAGAGAGCAAAGAGCTTCTGACCTCAGTGCTGATCACACTGGCACAGGTGGTCGGCACCCAGGTGCAAGCTGCCCCAAGTCGCTGGTCCAGAGCGCTCTTCTGGCTCTACGATAAGATGAAGGGCCTGGACTGGACGGTGTACTTCCACCTGAAACCCGTGTGGGGTGAACACTTCAAAAATGAAGTGCCCTCGTCTCTCTTGGCAGTGTGTGATCTTCCTGAGCAGGTGGGAGTTCTGTCGGAAGTGATGATATGTCAGGGATTATAACAACTCAATGATCTTTCCATCATCTTTAGGAGTGGTCGGGTCTGAACCTGCCCCAGTACGGACACGGCACGGGCCTTTTGGCGTGGATGGAGTGCTGCGCATTGTCAGACGCCCTCCAGTCCACCATGTTGTCTTGTCTGGCTCTGGACCAGCGCCAGTCAGAACACATCAGCATGTTCAGTAAAGGCCTGCTGGTGGCGCTAGCCCAGACCATGCCATGGTGTTCCGTCCCCCAATGGGGCAGATTGCTTGGAGCACTGAAGGAGCTGATCACCTCCCGTCGCCTGCATGTGCCGTTCTCGCTGGAGTATGTGGAATTCTTGCCCCTCCTGGATTTGAGGACATTTTCCTATGAACTCTGCCTCTCGGTCCTCATGCTCCGAGTCCTGCAGCTGCTCTGTGGATCCAGCTGTTCTCATTGGCTGACAGGAGACAGCTGGGCTCACGTCGCCAGGTTATATGCCCACACGGTGAGGGAGGTGATGAACTCGCTGAGAGCCAAATTAGCTCTACCCCCATCTGCCGCTCTCTCGCCTCAAGCACGTGACGCGCCAACGAAAGTCTCAGATGTATCCTGCGCCCAAGTGAAAACGTCCCAGGATTGTTTGAAGGATTTCAGAGAAGGTGCGGAGAATGCCGAGCAAGTTCCAAGTCAGGAGATCCTTTTCGTTCTCGGTCAGATCTTCTGTCATGTTCAACACATCCAGGTAAGAATGTCGCTGATGTAATGAAATAGTCTAGATCAGAAAATAACATCTTCTTTTCTACAGCCAGGTACAAACCAATACGTTAGAATTTTGTTGAAAATTCATTTTATTTTAGTAAATACAAAAAAATAATAATTACCTTTAGATGCCACAAGATGGTGGCAAAGCACTTTTTTCCTATTATATAGTCCTCTTCTCAATTTGACATCATTGCTTTGCACCAAATTATTAAACAATATTTTTATATTAGCCTTGGTTTTAGCCTCATCATAAAAACAACAAATAGGTGAGCAATTAACAGATAGCTTCCCAAAATAAAACCCACTAATCAGCGAATTTGTGAATGCCGAACTATAAGTACGCAGGGGTTCTCTGTTCTTTACTGCAGTGATTTCTTTGTTTCCCTCGCTGATGGATTATTCCACTCACCATTTAAATTGATGGCTTTCATTTTGTTGTTAAGGTGATGATGCCAGGAGGCCAGAGTGAAACGCTCTTCCTGTCCAGCCTGGAGATCCTCAGTCATTACCAGGCCATCACGGGCACTTTCCCTGAGAGCAGCAGCCCATTGGAGAGCGAAAACACCAAGCACTTTTTCTACACCATCACTGACAACCTGGACAACAAGGAGATGAAGTCTGTTCTACAGCAGAAGATAGCTCAACTGGCTTTATCTCCTGCATGATGACATTGCCATGGTTCTACTAATGACACATTTTCTTGTGGGAAACGAAGGCGCAAGGATTTTTGGTGAATTAAATGCAAATCATTAATATTGAGTTTTTGTGTTTTATTGCGATGCATGAGCTTTTTTTTTTTTTAAAGTACAAAATTCACACATGACAAGAACCCCATCACAATTTGCATGCATTTTTATTGTCAGTCATTTTAATGCAGTCAATGACCCAAGGCACACATTGTACATTAGCAAAATCTCCGGACATATCACCACCTAACAAAAATGTCACAAAAACGATGAATCTTGAAATAATTGACGCTCTTGTGTCACGTGACTCACGACTTCACGTCATGTGAAATGCAGGCCTGTTCACTTGGACACAAATCTGATAATACTCAAAGGAAGCCACAATTCTGTTGTATTATTGACAACAGGTTGATATACAGGTTAATTGCACTTTCAGCTATCTAATGAAAAAGCATTTAAAGATTTGCTTCTAAACCCATTAGACATGTTTGAAGATTTATGCTGAAAATGTGCGTTAACTGAAATGCATTGAATTCTTTTGGTCTTTGACGACCTGGTGAGATTTTAGTGGAAATATTTTCACGGTTCAAACCAAGGTTATTTTAGTTAACGAAAACTAACAAAACTAAAATTCAAATAACAATTTCGTTAACGAAACAAAATAAAGAATAAAAATGCTTTTAAAAAAAACAAAACTAACAAACTTTATTTTATGGTTACAAAACTAACAAACTCTTATTATGGCAAAAAGTCTTTGTCTCACAGAAGTCACGTCATCTAGCAGCAGCCAATTGAAAAGCACATTCAGATATACGAAATTAGTTACTTTTCCCATTTTACCCTGGTGTTTATCAAATATTGCACGCAGAGGTGGCAAATCCAGGTCTAGAAAGTAAAAACCCTGTCACAGTTTGGCTTTCACACTCCCTGGCTAGCTCCCATGGTGCTCGTTTACCTGCTAGGGAGCTAGCTAGCTAGCATCAATGGCTAAAGCCAAACTGTGGCAGGGTTTTACTTTCTGGACCTGGATTTGCCACCTCTGCGCATAAGTAAAACACATTTAAAAAATAATAAACTAATTAAAAAAACGAAAATACTAAAACTAACTAAAACGAAGCATAAAAAAACTAACAGAACCACAATGAAAACTAAAAGTAACTAAATTTCAAAAACAAAAACTGAAAATGAAATAAAAACTAACTAAAATGAAAATTCCAAAACTATAATAACCCTGGTTCAAACACGCACGTATATAAGAATGTGATATTTGATTGACAGTTGGCTGGCGTGGTTTATGCACATTCAGCAGACGTGCCCACAGCGCATGACCTTATTTTATATATGTGGCAAAAAAAATTTTAATCATTCAAACATAGCAAGACAGTTAACAACTTTTTTTTATGATTCAAATTTACAAGACATTTAGTTTGACTTTATAGGGACTCATTTGAGGATGAGGATAAGTGGTTCATAAAATGAAATGAACCTATTTACATGTGAACTACTTCAGACTACTGAATGCTCAATTTCACCCGAAAGCCCCACTCGATCCCAAAATATTTTTAAGCATGTACTTGTATGAAACCAGGTGGACTGTTTTGAGTTAGTCTCTCTTATGTCTGAACACTCGCTGAATCTTCTTCAGCTGGAGGTAAAACCAGTAGAGCTGAGGCATAAGAATAGCCAGGTTGCCGACGTTACAGTGCCAAGGCAGGTGAGAGGGCACTTTGTGCAGCGGAATGCCAAAATCGTAGCCGTACTTCCAGTACATGTAGGGGAAGATCAGGATCCGACACATGATGAATGTGATGAGAACGGAGATGCTGTTGATTTTGTGCAGCCTGGAGTTCTCCAGGCCCAGCTGGATACGGGAAGGCACAGGTTGCGTGAACAAAGTATCACATTTAGTCGTTTTAGTCCGGCCCCGATGATGTTGGCGAGTCACGTACCTGGACGATGATCTTTGAAATGGCAGTAAAAGCGACGCTGAGTTCTGTGATGAACAAACAGCCGATGAAAAAGTCACCCAGTCCTCTCCTGTAGAACTGACGCGTGCGTATGAGTGAGGATGAATAAAGTTTTCTCAAGTTTTCCAAACTCATTTCTAGGGCCCGACCGATATGCATTTTTTTAGGCCAATGCCAATACCGATTTTTGGCAGAAAAAAAAATACAGATTACCAATTAATCGGCCGATTATTTAAAAGAAAATATATAACACATAAAATTATTCCTCTTGCCCCATTCTTAACGTTCGCTATTAAGATTTACTCTGCTCCAAATGCACCAAATGCTCCAAATGCACCAAATTTTATGTACTACTATATAGCTAACCAGCTACAATATATCGTTCTATGGGCACAACCCAACAGAGACACTAACTGTTGGTTGGAACTAGAACAGAAGGATTGTAATAACCTCAGACTTCGAGATTTACTCTTTATTACAACATCGATTAAGCGCCATAATTGTTTTAAAAACCCAATGATTTCCGCCACCGTGACTGCCTGGTGGAAGGCACTAGAATTGACAAAAGCCCAAGTGGAGCCCTGTGGACTTTCTCCCCTATGGCATAACCCCGACTTTCAACTTAACAACCAACCGTTTCATTTAGCTGTGTGGGAGCAGAAAGGAATTACACATCTCCACCATCTCTTCTCAGATAATATGTTTATATCATATACATCCTTGCTCCAAAAATACAATATAAAAAAACAGAATTTTTTTACATTATCTACAAGTTAAAAATATGATAAAGAAAAAAATTCCAACACTTCGCGGTACGCTCCAACCGCCTGTTTTAGCTAAAGATATTAACAAGCTTTCTCCGACAACAACAAAAAAACTTTCAAAAATATATAAGTTACTTTCATATACTGATAAAATGTCTTTACCCATCTCGAAATGGGAGACAGACTGTCTATAGCACCGGAACCTGACTTTTGGATTCAAGTTTGTGAAAACGCATTTAAAATGACAAAACACACAAATTTACAACTTATCCAATATAAAATTATTCACAGAACATACATTACTCAATATATGATGAAGAAAATGGGACTCTCAGACTCCGACATTTGTCTCTAATGCTTACAAAACACTACAGACACTTATGTTCATGCTTTATGGTTATGTACTCCGGTTATGTATTTCTGGACTAAAGTCTTAGAAAAACTTTCCGCTATTTTGGACTGTAGGATACCTTTATCTCCAAACTTGTGTTTGCTAGGTGACCTAACAACAACTGACTTACCACATAAACAATTTCAATCTACACTTGTAGCCCTTACTATCGCTAAAAAAACAATTCTTGTTAACTGGAAAAATAAACAAACTCTGAATATCGACCAATGGTCTAACCTCCTCATAAATCACATTTTAATGGAAAAAATATCTGCCTCAAATAAAAACCAAATATCAAAATTTATAGAAACATGGTCTACGTATATAGAATTTTTTAACCTAATTCCGGTTACTTAATTCTGTCTGTTAGCGAGAGCCACTACATCGTGATAACTTACATTGATGTTTCTGCATCTGGCAATTTATTATTATATTATATTATTAGTATGGGATTTTTTTTAATGGGCTTTAGGTGAACTGATGAATACACACACGCTCGCACGCACGCACACACACACACACAAACACGCACATACACATACTCACCCACATACAAAAAAAAAATAATATATATATATATATATATATATATATATATGTATATATATATATATATATGTATATATATATATATATATGTATATATATTAAAAAAAAAACATTTATTAAATTTTGTTTAATTGATTTGTTTGTTTTTTTTAAAAAAAAAAGGAGAGCAATGATGATGTCAAATCGAATGAACAATACTGAGCTTTCCTGAAAAAAAAAAAAAAAGATTTACTCTGCTTTGAATGACAAGTCCATAGTAAGACCTTGTCAACATTTCATGAAGTATACATGGTTATTGTATAGATTTATGTGTCAATAATAAAACCGTTTTTACTTGTTTACAACTGCTGTACTGTATATGGTTGGAGTACATAATTGGGTTGGAAAAATAGCAATCACAATTATTTGATTGAGATTGAAATCATGATTATGTGAAATATGTTAATATGTGAAATTCAAGCCTCTTGCATTTTTATTGCTCAGTTTTATTCTAAGCATTAACCTTTTCTTTTACATATTTTTATCTTGTGTTTTGGGATTTACTGAGCCAACCTGGGACCTCAGGGATTGTATTTCGTGCCATGTCATGTGGAAATGTGTGTTAGGACAACAACAACAAAATCCTTGGATGTTTGCATCCTTGAATTTTGAAAAAAAATATTCTTTGAATCCTTGGAATATAAACTTTAAATTTAACTTGAAAAGACAATGGCAAAATGAAAATAAGAACGTGAAATAAGAATAGAATATACTCAAATAATAGCAACTGAAAAAACAGAACAAATACTGACTGTTCCTGTGCATTTTGGCCTCTTGGGGGCAGTGTAGTACCATGCATCTATGGTGTACACACTTTTAAGTGAGTACAGAAAAAAGTTAGATGGAATTCTATTAAAATAACTCGTTTTTTTTACACATTAGCAAGAATTTGTACCTTTGTGTAGTTTTATCTTACCTGTGGGTATGTGTTCCCACAGCATGTGTGTGAATATTCATTTGTTCTTTGAAGGAAAAACACTCACGAAGGCGATGCTAACCTCCCGTTAGCATTTGAATGGGATCCTCCCTTCGCTTTTAGCATTAGCGCTAGGCTAGCGATGATTTAAACACGAAGCATGTTATGTATTTAAATATACAGTGGATGTAATGTTTATCGTCGTGTGTTTAGTTTTACAGTTAACTCCAACTGGGATGTCATTAAATAGCTTAAATGACGCTCGGGGGACAACAGAATAACCAGAATAACATACGCTACACACTTGCTATTTGCTAATCATAATACGCAAGCAAAATGGTGCATTCAGGGAACGTTCACAGCGACAGAAATTTCGGTTTTCTTCGATTATAACATTTTAAGGGGTAAATAATCGGCCATTTGGCCTAATTGGCCGATTGTTTTGGCTGATATTTGGTCGGTCGGGCCCTACTCATTTCAGCACACTAAATTCTTACAATGCCAACGGGGAGGAGGATACCGAGCACTGCCAGGTGATGAAGCACTGTCAACCAATATTGGGAGATGAAAGCCTTCAGTGTCAACATAGAGTGCTTGTTGTACATGCTGTTGCCTCTCAGCCTGTGCGTATGGTAGTAGCTGATATACGAGGCGTACAGGTCGATGGCCGAATAGGGATATCCAAACACCAGAAATTCACTGAGCACCCAGTGACTGCGAACAGCAAGAAGACTTATTTGTAAGATTGATTTTGTTGTAGAGTCACAAGGATCAACTCTTCAAATGACCTGTCTGTCATGACGTGCTTGCATGATGTCGCCGTGATGACTCCAGCTGCAGTGGCCAAGGAAGCGTGGAGAACATCAAGGACCCTGACAACAGCAAAAAACAGAAGTCCATTTTAATACAACTTTATTAGTGGTTGGACTTCATTGTGCATTACTACTACCCATTTAGTGGTGATAGTTGGAAGGGCAATCATAGATTCAATTTATGGTACCCAGAGAAAACCCATGCAGGTGCAGGGAAAACAGGTAAACTCCACACAGGGAGGCTGGAATCGAACCCTTGACCTCTGAACTGAGAAGGACATGCTAATCATCGTGCTGGCAGCTGCCCGTATTAAGAGAGGCCAGATCAATTGCAGGTGAGATCTTACAAGATGGAGAGAAAAAAAACACAGGCCACAGGATGTTTTTTAAGATTTTTTTTTTTTCGAGTTTGAATCATTAACCAATTTAGTATTTGTGTTCCTAACGTCAGCAAAGTTATGGCATCACATTGTTTTGAATGCATACGAGCCAACATATATGGTAATATATATATATATATATATATATATATATATATATATATATATATATATATATATATATATATATATATATATATATATATATACACATATATACATATACATATATACAGACACACACACACACACAGACACACACACGAGGATCCCTTATCCTGCATGTTTTAGATGTTGCCCATCCTCTTACACAACTGATTCAAATGATCAGGATTATCAGGCTTCTGCGGAGTTTCTAAGAAAGTTGCTGATGAGCGGATCATTTAAAATTAGATGTGCTGGAGGAAGGGAAACATCTAAAACATGAAGGATTAGGTACCCTCAGCTATTGGAGTTAAACACCCCTGAATCGATGTCAATTAACAAAAGAATAATCTATTAATTTTGTGTGGTTTTGTTCTCGTTTTACCAAATTATCACAACAGTATTGTACATACTAGACAGAAATTAAATAATTTTTACTTATGTTTACTTATGTATTTGCTGGTCTTTTTTGTAACAAGTGTCACTAGGTAACTACTTATTGTGTGCAGTTTGAGAGCTGTTATTGTAGAAAAATAAAAATAAACAATGACTGTCCCCACCCAACCCGCGAAGGTGACCTGGACCAGCAACAAACATACTACTAATATGCAGTGACTGCCAGTGAGTTTGCCTCGAGTGAACTCAGCCCAACATGAACAGAGTGCACGTATAAAATCGACTTTACGACCACTTTAAAGTGTTGAATTAAGCGGCGCGTGAGCTTGTTAATTGCGTTAAAGTGACACAAATAGTGACTGACCTTTCGCTGACTATCAATACATCTGCGTCGCTCCAGTGCGTGAAAGACCACCTGAGTACTTTTCTGAAGCCGACGTAAAATCCAGCAAATGTCGCAACTCCACAAGCCAACGTTTTAAGCATGATGAACGACGTCGTTGCACTTATAGAAACAAAATGTATCACTTAATTGCAAAATAACAAAACACTATGGTTTAATACCAACGTTGCTCAACCTAGTGGACGAACGGATGTGACGTATATTGTGTGGAAGTTTGTCATACGCCGTGCTGTCAAAATAAAAGCATAGATAACTAATGAAATCCTTCCACGCAATGTTTCAGCCACTTAGTGCAGGAACATGTTTAAAATAGGACGTTATCACCACAACCTATCTAAAGTAAAAATGAATGTGGCATTAAAAAAAAAGACATTTATCTGTACACCAAATAGTTTTTCCCTTTTATTTTACATAAAATGTGCATAGTGCTGCTTGCACTGAAGAAGGAAAACGTCATGTTAATAGTACACTTTTTTTGTTTGTTTTTGTTTAAGAGCTAGCTAACGTGTTAAAGTAACATTGTGAACCGAGTAACAAAAAAATGCTTAACTAGCGCTGACCAATCGAAGTTGACGTGAAGCCAGAGGCCTGCAACAAGCAAACAACCTGGTGGGTGGGGACGTCTCCCTTTGGCCTGCCCGTGGGGATGGGTCAGGAACATGAAGACGTGAAGACAAATTTTCAATCAGTTTCATTCTCTGATGAATGATGTACTGCTTGGCCCAGATTGTAAATGGATGGTCTTCTAGCTACAGTTAGTAATTTTAAAATAAACAACATACCTTCTGTGGGAGTTTTTTTCCCCCGCCCTCACATTAAATGTAACCCATGTACTGTGTTTAGTTATGCATGCATGAAGAGTACAATGGTTGGTTGATTTTTTTAATTAATAAGAATTATTTAATATATGTATTTATTGTAAATTGTGTTGATCAATGAACATTCCATTCTGGTGGTGGGAAGATTGCATCTTAAAAAGGCAGTGGGATGAACTGCCTTTGGGCAAGATGTGTTTGTTTGCGGGAGCAGAGTTTGAAGAAGATGCCCTTTGGGCCCCACTATATATCGTACGTGGGGGTAAATGGGAAAAGATAAAAGAGGAAAACAAGAATCTCATCTTCACCCTCTTCCAGGACTGAAACCAGCGGCAGACTCTTTTCTCTGCATTATTTTGGAATTTATATACGGTTATGTTCGTTTATTTATTTCATTTGGAGGCCCTGAAATCTGACTTGGCACATATTCAACAATATGGAAATGTGTAGGCCATTCTGATTTACAGAAATTGTTACCCATGATTCATCCCATAACATTAAGTAGTAAATAAATTAGACAACACACAAGCTAACCCAAAAGGGGCTAACTGTAGTTGCAATTACGGACACTAAATGGAAGTTGGTTTAGCATGTCATTGTGCTGCCACCATGTGAACAAAAGCGAGACTGCAGCTTGAAGTAGCATTATTTATTTACTGTTTGTTTTATTTACAATACCTTTTAAAGCAGCTACTGGCGGATTTATCCAACTTCCCATATATATATATATATTTTTTAAATCCACACAGAATCAAAACAACCATAAATACATTTCTTAATTCTTTTTTAAAATTAAACTTAAAAAGAAATATTACATTCATCTTTTCATAAAAGTAAACTGTGCTGGCTGTAACAGAAAGGCAGACTAGCAGTGCTTATAAAGATGTAAAGTAATGTAATTTAGTCAATGCCTGAGTTGTAAACAGTGTTTTTTTTTTCATTTTTATTTTAAAGAATAGCTCTACTTACACCTTGTGCGTCTTAAACAACAATATGTTACAAGTGTGGTCTCTTTTTTGTTAATTTAATTTCCTTTGTTTATCGTACAGTCGCTTAGCTTTGTTCAGCAGGAGGTAAAACCAGTAGACCTGGGGTGCGAAGATAGCCAGGTTGCCTGCGTTGCAGTGCCAAGGCAGATTGAAGGGTACTTGGTGCAGTGGAATGTTAACTTGCTGCCCGTACATCCAGTACATGAAAGGGAAGATCATGATCCGACACATGAAGAACGTCAAAAGGACTAACATGCCATTGATTCTGTGCAGCCTGGTGTTGTCAAGGCCCAGCTGGATCACAGACAGGAGAGGGACAGTAAGACAGATGCAAACAAAAATTAGTAATCTGACATAATGTCGTCAGCACAGAAAGACAAATTTGGAAGGGCCTGGTGTTACAAGATGGAATGAATATATTAAAAGGCCGAGATTTTAAAAAAAATGATCACATCATCCATCTTTTTTAAAAACGTATCATATTAAATACAAGAGATTCTCAGCCCTCTATTTCATGAGTATAATATTTTTCCCCCCGTTAAAATTGGGACGTATATGATCTGACACATGCATTGCACGGATAATCCATTAGAGGGCATTATCGCTCAGAAGATGGCTTTTCCAGCGACCTTGCAAGATCGCCCCAATTGAGAAAGGAGAGACACCTATACGTATTAATAGTGGGAAATGTTCTTTCTGATTTTTTGAAATACTAATGTGTTTGATAAATTTGTTAATTATTATATTTTTGACAGTTATAAATGTACAAATTTAAAACACTGTGACCGGATGTATCAAATATGACACAAATCAAGTCATTGATTTTCAAAATATAAAAAAATAAAAAGTTTGTTCAAAAGGATCAACTTATACTCTATTTACAAAGAATCTGAATTTTCTCATATATTTAATGGCTCAGGTTTTATATGGTCAAGCATCATCCAATCTAGGGCTGTGCAATTAATCCAAATTCAATTGCAATTTCAGTTATCACACTCCACAATAACAAAATCAGCATAACCGTAAAAAAATATATATTAATTAAAAAAATTTAGTTGTTTAAATTTATACATTTGCACCTTTTTAAAATTTTAAATAACTAATTTAATACATTTTGTTTCATCCAAAAGGAACTTGCATAATTATAGTGTTTCAAAGATTTTTATTTGTCTTAATATTTTTTTATTCGTTTTTTTCTTATTTTGTACCAAAAAATAAATGATCGTCCTATTGCACAGTGCACATGCTGCACTCTAACTTCAGGTTTTTGCTTACATAAATAAATAAATACATATTATCATAACTATATATTATTATTATAAATTATGTTTGGTCCAAAGGGAACTGATATTATTATAGTGATTCTATTTTTTTTTTTTAAATTGGTGTCAATTTTTTTACATGTGTAAACATTTTCTTCTTTTGTACCAATAAAATAAATTATTGTCGTACTGCACAGTGCACAAGCTGCCCTCTAACATAAATAAATAAATGAATGAATAAACAAATAAATACATAAATTCTGTTTGATCCAAAAGGAACTTACAAGTTTCTCTTTGTTTTTTGGTCTTAATACTGTAATTTTAAATGCTAAATAATCGTGATTATTATTTTTCCCATAATCGAGCAGCCCTAATCCAAACTGTTTGTTTTCATGAACGACTTTGCTCTTATTGGTGAGAGAAGCTCAAAGTCGATGGTGCGCTGTGTACCTGTATGAGAATCTTTCCAAAACACAAAAAAGGTGTACTGAATTCTGTGATGAAAAAGCACCCAAGGAAGAAATCACCTAGTCCTCTTCTGAAAAACTGAAAGACATACAGTATATAAAAAGCGACGTGAGTGTTGAAAACAGACAAGACAACACAGTACCGGTCAATTCTTACCAAAACGATTGGCATGAAAACCAGAACCAGTGCCAAGTGATGGAGGACAAGCAACCAGTCTTTGGCGAGGAACGCCATCATTGTTTGCTGAGAGTGGCGGTTGTACACAATGCTCTGACTTCGGAGCCTCTTAATGTGGTAGTGGCTCAGGTACATGGCAATCAGGTCAGTGGTCATATAGGACGAACCAAACAAGACAAACTCATTGACCAGCCAGTGACTGTGTAGGGTGAGAAGAATTTGTTAGCAGGAGAATACAACTCACATAGTAAATTCATTCTTTTGTGGGGGTCTTTTGTTTTGTCAGAAAAGTATTGACGATATTGCTTTTTTCCCATAGAAAATATGTTCACATTCATTTATAGACCCTTACATGACTCAAAGCTCGAGTGCAGTGGAACCTCCTAGAGTCACCCTATCCATTCTGTGATGATGGTTGTTCTAATGATGAGAAAATATTTCCTGTAGGGCAGCTCAGAGAGGTTCAGGGTTTGAATCTCAGTTCAGTCCTTCCTGTGTGTTCTTCAATTGGCTTAACATGCATTTTTGTGGAATGTTGGAAGAAGTCAGAAAAAAAACACAGTTTATATTTTGGGAAAATTTATATTACGGTTTAGATAAATACATTAAGCATTAAAGAAGTCGCAAAGGCCTTTTTTTGAAAATACAACCACACTGTTTTTTTTTAATGTTTTTGTTTATTAACCGGGGAAGCAGGTTGAACCAGAAGGCTACTTGTTTAACTTGAATACCAAAGAGAGGTTGTACCACCGTTTTGTACAGGATTTAGTTGAATTTGCCATTAAATAAACTAGAATGTAATTTCAATTCATAAACAAGAATGCATTTTCCTTTTAACAATGCATATTTTTATATTTATAACTAATTTATTCTCCCCTCTCTCGCTCTCTCTCTCTGCCCCACCCCCCCAAAAAAATCTTGCAATCCACTTTTTTTGTGTTTTTGTTTATTAGCCAGGGAAGCAGGTTGAACCAGAAGCCTACTTGTTTAACTTGAATACAAAGGAGAGGTTGTACCACCGTTTTGTACAGGATTTAGTTGAATTTGCCATTAAATAAACGATAATGTAATTTCAATTTATAAACAAGAATGCATTTTCCTTTTAACAATGCATATTTTTATATTTATAACTAATTTATCCCTCCCCCCCCCCCCCCCCCCCCCCCCAAAAAAAAAAAAATTCTTGCAATCCACTTGTGCTGCTCAAAACCCAACTAAAGTTATAATATTTTTATTCAACATAAAAAGTTTGGTTGACTGCGGAGGTTCCACTGCTCCACGCATCTCTTATTACCTGTCAGTCATGACGTTCTTACAAGATGACACCACTGTGATTCCAATTGCAGTAGAAATGCTAGCGTGGATAGCAGAAACAAGCCTGAAAAGCACAAATGCATACTTTACCAACTTATTTAGTTTAGCCGCTACAAGCAGGGGTCCTCGGCCCTCGACATACGACAAGTCGACTTTACGAACGGCGCATGTGAAATAGTTCGCGCTGTGCGTTTTCACGCGGTACAGGAAGACATGCTACTTACTGAACGCCGCATTTAAAAATGTATGGCCTTGAAGTTTTTTTTCATACCAATATTTACCATAAGACTTAATTAATTACCGTGTTATTAGCATAAGTATTGTGATAGACTGCGGCGCGTACAATTTGTGTCACGTCGCCAGCAGGTCTGTTATAAAACGAGGACTCCTGTACAATAGGAAGTATTATTTTACAAACTACGCACGTTTAACCTATATTATATAACCAATCACTCTCATAATAAGATAAACGATTTAAGCGTTTCGTGTTGTTTTACATTGAAGCGTCAGGAAGACGCTTCTGGCAGCATCTGCTTGAATGAGCTTTCAACAAATGCCAACCTTTCGCTGACAGTCACTACGTCCGCGTCGTCCCAGTGTCTGAACATGAACTTGAGTAATTTCCCCAGGCCGTAGAAGAGGCCAGGAAACACCACGGCGCCACTTGCCAAGGCGGTTAACATGATGTTATGCGCCCTTCCCGTCGTTTTACAGCTTTCAGCTCAGGGAAGCTGGACCAGAGTAATCAATATGCTAAACCCGCCTTGAACAGGTGAAACCCGTTGTTGTTATACGTCAGCATGTCCGCCATATTGGATATGGCATTCTGTCCTAACTAGCCTGTACTTCAGAACGCGACATACAAAGTCCTCAAACACATACAGTATGTGAACACATACATACATACATACGCACGCACTCACAAACACACGTACACACACACATTTCTCAATATTTTAGATACATTTTTATAAATAAAAAATTGCATTTTAACGCTCATTCGATGGCATGGCAGCAGCAAGTGCCCTCGCAATTTTTTTATTTTTATTTTTTTACTACAATAATTCAAAATTCATCCTCTAGTACATATTAAATTGTAAATATAGTTCAGCCTTGTTGTAAAACACTATTATGTTAATTGCATATACTGTGTTTTAATTACTTAGGCAACGGCTGGAGGGCGCCTCTGCCTCGGTTGCATAAACAGGAAATCAAATGGGGAGTGCAACGGAGTTGCTCCGTGATGTTTCTTCTTCGGTAGTTCCTTCAGGTCTTTCCGGTGCACTGCTGTTGATATAGCGCCTCCATAGTGGCGCAATGCTGCAACTGCAGTTAAAACACGTTGTTGCCGAGCTCAATCACGTGATATCAGTCGCTCTAACTGGGGGTGGCGTAAAAATTAGCTGGAGGTGGCCGCCTCTGAGTTTTGAATGCAGGAAAAACCCTGTC
The DNA here is from genome assembly GCF_051991255.1 of Vanacampus margaritifer. NCBI lineage: Eukaryota > Metazoa > Chordata > Actinopteri > Syngnathiformes > Syngnathidae > Vanacampus > Vanacampus margaritifer. The sequence continues at coordinate 9,023,641 of NC_135436.1, read as the reverse complement.
TCCTACCGTCTCAGGTTTCATATTCTTCTTTCGAGAAAAAAAACATTTATTGCGGAAGTGACTGTCAAATACAGAAACCCGCATTTGTGTGTGCAACCGCTCCATTACGGTGGCAAAATGAATGAAAATAGTGACTGATTGTCCCCAAAAGTGTTCTATCATGTGTAGACGTGCTAATAATAGTTAGAAAATCTTAGAACGAAACGTGCAATATTTTTGATAATATTTAAGATGGAAGCGCTGCCACACGTTTTCAAATATTATCCAAAATATTGCGAGTATTGTTCTAATATCACATGTCTACACATCAGTCTTGTTTTTTTTTTTTTACATAAAGTGACAACGGAAGCGTAAATAACAAAAAATGAATAATACTGCGAGGTTGGTTCTAATATTTTCAGACTATCATTAGCACATGTACCCATAAATAATTTTGGTGACAATCAGTCACGCTTTTCATTTATATACCACCGAAACGGACCAGTTGCGCACATAAACATGGGTTGGCTGTGTTTATGAATGGGATCTCGGAAAGAATTTTGCCGACACGTTTTATGGCAAATTACAATGTCTTGTCTTGTCTAGTCTTGGGATAACAAACTTTGATTTTAATGTTTTTGTTGTTTTTTAAATCAGGGATAATAGCCTAAATTGACAGATTTTAGAAGGCTTTTATTTCAACATGACATACACCACCAGATTTGCATGAAAGTACTTTAGTTGGATACCTGGGGTGGTGTAGTGTTCCTTAGAACTGGTCTGGTCTTGGGATAACAAACTTTGAATTTTAATTATTATTATTATTATTTTTAATTCAAGTGTAATTGTAGTTTGATGTAGATTACAAATTACATTGTCAACTTAATTTCAGTAGGTTTCTGCGTGTAATCATGAGACAATTTACATTCTCTCTTGGATGCCTGAAAACCAAGAGATTATTTTATGACATTATTTAAAATCCACATCCAGGCTTCAGTTGAGTAGCATTTATTTGCCAATGTAGCATGTTACCATACTAATGTACAGTATTGTTGTGTGTTCTGGTGGTGCCATTTCTGTTTAGCACTTTTATGTCAGACTGTTAGTGAACGGAACCCATGTCTTGGGAGGGAGGGAAGTTATACACAAACACCACTCGACGGGAGAGACACAAGGGCGGAAGCGCAAGCAACGGGAAACGGACCACACGTCGTAGCAACCGGAAATAGCGCAACCGGAAACAGCGCTGTTGTGTGAAACATGGAAGTCACTCCTCCATGGCATGGCACACAAAGCCGCCAAGGCAATAGTTCAATTAAAGAAATAAAGAAAATAATAACGAAAGAAAAAAAATAAGAAAAAACAAAGAAACAGAAAATAAGAAAGAAACAGAAACAAAAAAAGAAAGAAAAAAGAAAGCTTTTTAAGATCGAGAATCCATGTGGGTGGAGTCAAACGTTAACGTTTAGCCACGCCTCTAACTGCACTCTGCATCTAGGGCTGCAGCAGTTACCGTTATAAGGACTATGTGCATCAATTGTCGGAAAATAAAGTGGGCCTTACAGTGTGTGCCAAGTGGGCGAGAAGTTTCTCATCTGAGTAAAACATGAAGATTGCTACAAGATAAATAAAATGCTAAAAACAGTAGTTTTGTGGAATTTTATTCATATATATCTATATACCATATTTACTCATTTTCACTGTCACTGTTAAAAAGTGTCATTACAATATCCTTAAGCATAAATATTTTTTTCTTCCTTTCTTGAAACCTGGTAACTAAACCAAATGAAAACAGTTATGGGTCAGCTTCAGCACCATTGAATTGTACATTCTCTATATTGCATCAGGATATAAAAATATACAGATCCTTTTTTTTTTTCAAATCTTCTTTAGACATTCTTTCCTTGTTGTTCAATGGCATGAAACAGGAGGAAGACCTCATATAGACTGATGAGGACTTAAGCTTCACTTTGATCAATCATATTAATAAATCCATATCAGATGCCAGCCCATTCACTCATTCACAACACTTAGCAAACATTGGTAGCAACCATGTGAGAAAAATTCAGTTCAAATCAACATAGAACACTCACAGTGCCACCTGCCTCACAGCTGTGTTTCAAGCAAAAAAAAGTGAAGATGATGCTGACAAAAATGAAGGAGTGTCTTGGTGCAGTGGAGTTGGCCGGTGGGATGCTAGCATCTTGTAATCATGACCATTCCGGTTACAGTCACAAAGTGAGGACGGTTTAGCTCAAGTCCAAAATGGCGGTAATGATAATGTGCTAAAATGATTTTCCAACCTCAAATAAAATAAAAACGACAAAAACAAACATTCTCAAAAACAGAAAGGAGTCAAAAAACCTGCAAGTCATCTGAACCATTTGAGGCAACCAAGAAAAAGTGAAGGCGCAGTCAGGAGTTGAGCTGGTGGTGCATAGAGAGAGACGCGGGAGATGGAGGTGCTTGGGTTCCTCGGGTCAATGGGATTATTGCCCTGTGTCCGTCTAACACACACACACACACACACACAATCAAACATTCTAGACACACACACACACACCTCTACCCTGGATGCAATCGGTGAGTACAGACAAGGAGGGCGGAAGCAGGGCTGGTGATCACGTTCTTGCGTGTCCCTTCTCCCAGCGTCTCTGCTGAGACGCGGAGCCTCCATCCTGGTGGAGGTGAGCCTTCGTGCGCGCGTAGTCGCTCGTTTTTCATCCGACCGTCTGTCGAGAGTGCTGCTGCGGCCTGCCGTCGTCTGCCAGGCTTCACATGCGCGAAGAGGAAGCTAGCTCGTAGAACAAGACGTAGCTGTCACTGCTGCGCACTTGGCTGGAGGACATTGGCGTTACTCTGGAGAGGGAAGTGATACATGTTTATCATGGTGTGCACACACACATGGATTATTGTCAATCGATATCTAACCTTGATCCATACATTGACACTAATGAGTCTGCCAACTACACATACACATCTGGCCATCTCATTCATTAAGTACTTATGCTGCATTCGAGGAAGGTCAAAAGTCGGATTTTTATCCCAGTTTAGACCTGAAAATGTTCAAGGTGAAAGCAAACAACCAAAATGGCGGATAGTGATAAATTGTTTTTTATTTTGGTCTTCAAAACACATTTTGGCCTCCAGCCAACTTGTCTTCTCGCAATTTTGCTTCATTTATGTATTTATCTTATTTCATAAACATTCCATACAGTACAGTAGTTCACCGTATATTTTCATGCACAGAGACAGCTGTATACTGTCATGAATGAAGAAAGCTATCAGTTTTATCCTCAAGTAAATTGTGTTTGACAATTCACGGTCTGTGTTTCCATAGTGGTCACCATTGTAGAGTGACGTCACATTGAAGTTGGTCGGTGAAGTCAGGGTACTTTTTCCCCCCCGACTTCGCAAGTGGGATTTCCGAGTTCAAGAGGGCGTTCCCGTATACACTTCTTGGTTTGAAGTCGGAAAAGTCAGACTTCCCACTTTGCTTGGATGCAACATTACTCCAAAGAAGAACTCATGTCACGCATATTAAACCATTATAAATAATTTTGTTAATACTAAGATTCATAAAGTGTAAAATAATAGTAATAATTGTCAAAATGTGACGTGAATGACAAACAGTATAATAAAATTACTCCCCGTAGTATTGCATTATTATAGGAAAAGTTTTGTTACAGCAGCATTATAGTTGATCATCATTATGCGGACACAAGATGGCAGCAAATGGCTGTGACATATGAAAGTGTTAAGTGGTAAGCCTAATATTATCAGCAGTTTGAGGCCCATGCATAAGTCATGAAAATTGGATAAAGTGCAAAAAAAAAAGAAAAACAGTAATAATGGCTTGTTCCTTGCTCCATACTGTACCTCCATCATCGACGTCTCTACTCACTTTTGCTGGGTGAATAAAACTGCTTAACATACAACTCTGAATATTCTTCAGTAATGCGTCAAATTTAGTTCTTGATGAATTCGCTACCGTCACTTAATAGAAAACAGACTTGGGTAAAAACCATCTCAACATATCCAAGGAGCTTTTTGACTAAAAGATGCAAATGACGCAGTCTTCTAGCCACCACATGACTTTCATGAAGGTGTCCCTTTGGTCACAGTTGAAACATACCTGGAGTCATTGAAGGTGTACCACTCCCCAGATGTTGGGTTGCGACAGTAGGCTATGTAGTGACCTCCCATTGTGGTGCCTGAGTGGTTGGACACTGCATAAAGGTTGTACACTGCATTTACTAAAGAACAGAAAACAAAAGCAAAAAGCTTCAGATTTTACATGTCAACATAAAAAAAAGCTATATTATTCATACATCTTTAGAGGATGTAGACATGCCCGTGTGGTGTGTGGAGTATTTCTATGCAAACTTACTGCTGTTTTCAGAAGCAAACTCTCGCAAGTCAAGATCCTTCATGGGGAAGTTGACAAAAGTTGACAGTTTGCTGGTTCTTCTTGCTTCTGAGAATCGTTTGAGGTCTGCATGGCAAGGAGTCAAGGAGCATGTCTTCTCTCGCTACACTTGTTTACAACCAGCAAAGCAAAAATATGATCGAACCATCAATTGTTAGCTAGTGGTGTCACTGGTGATAGCCATTAGACTTGAACATTTGATTGCAGTCGCATACCCAGACATGAAACCGGAAACCAACTGTGGACACGGGAAGTGAAAAGCTATGACCTGGCTTTCGATTGACATCAGCACATTTTGCATTCTCTCCTGGTTACCCGAACCAAAGCCCACAAACCTCCCAGTGCACATCCAGGGATGGGCATCTGGCCGCCAACACTCCGAGGGCCCCATTGGTTAATTCAAGTAAATACTTGTAGCTCAAATCCCGCATATTCACCTATTCGTGGATTTTTTTTAAGCGGAAGCCATCCTCCATTTTTGTGTGCAAAATGCATATTTGAGGTTTATCCATGTTTTTGAATATTTTTTGGGGTTTACAAAAAAAAATAACTGCCCCCAACCAATGCTCATCAATGGGTGTCAATTACACGCAGATTTTTGCTGTTTACGGCCGGCCATATCCATATTTTCACCACTAGAAGGAGTACATCATTAAGTTGCACTTGCACCAGGTCAAATATTGTCCTACACCACAACTTGAGTAGGCCGAATAATTTTTATGCAGGTTTAGAATAACATCCAGGACAAACATAGTACCTGAATAATATTAAAGGGGAAGTCAACCCCAAATGTATTTTTTGGGGACAGTAATATGTTCTATGCAGCCCCACTAGTCTAAATACGGTATTTGGGTTAATATTGCTTTAATGGAATATAAATTAAGCAGCAAAATCCAGCATAAAAAAAAATAAAAAAAAATTCAGAGGCGGCCATTTTGCCACTTGAAAATGTGAAAATGACATCACAGTTGCTTAGGTATAAGGTAATAACCAATCACAGCTCAGATTCAGAAAACAGGTGAGCTGTGATTGGTCGTTGCCTGAGCCCTGAGCAACACTGTCATCTTCAGTCGACAGCTGATTGGTTGTTACCGATGAGCCCTGTGCAAATGTGATGTCATCTTCAGTTGACAGCTTGTGGCAAAATAGCCGCCCTCTGAGATGGATAAAAACGGCTGGATTTTGCTGCACAACTCATATTCCACAAATGTAATATTAATCAGAATGTCCTGTTTAGACTATTGACGTCACATATAACATATTATTGCCAATACTTTTTTAAGATTGACTTCCACTTTAAAACTTTGAGTGATTTGATTTTTCTGAAAAAAGCGCCTTGAATGAAATGGGTTGAATTTATTATCAGCGCCCATCACAACAAGCACAGAGCAACAAAATTCACTTAAGAGTAACAACCTACCCAGGCTTGATCTAAATTAAGATGCTGTGATGGACATTAGTCCAATAAAAAAGCAGACACTGATTAGGAGGAAGTGTGTGGTCCTATGTGGGCCCCCAAGTATCGCTGATGAAAAATTGTGGCCCCCTCTATCATTTAAGTTGCCCGTCCCCGGTTTAATCAATGGGGAGTTGTTGCTGGAAGTCGGAAAATAAACAGCGTGATTGGAATGTTACGTCCGAGCTAAAACCTTAAAGCTTAAGCCACTGAGGGCCTGCTTCAGGGGCTATTGGATTAGTCGGATGCACTTAGTGCTTAATGTTTGACAAGTCTGCTGGAGTAACATTCCAAATGAATTATGTTTAGATTGTGTACATAATTAATAATAATAATAATCTTCAAGTTTTAAGGTATAATCGAAAAAGTGTTAATAGCAGAAAAGATACGCAGAACTAAGATCTTGGGAAACTTCTGTACTGTGAATTTCTTAGTGCATCTTCGTCTAGCTTTGCACTTGTAGCACGTCTGTGGAGAAAAACAAACAATGTTACTAAGTATCAGCATTAAAGGCACGTTCGCCAACGTGTAAGATGCTGTTGTGTAATGAAACGCACTGGCTTCTCATCTCCATCCAGGACATCTTCCTTGGTGAAGAGCCGCATGCAGTCCATGAGGCTCACCTCCCCGTAGCCCTTCTGAGTGCAAACGTAGACGCGTTTACATTAAGACGCGCGCACACACACACGCACACACACACACACACAGATTCAGAGAGGAAAACAAGAGTTTGCGTTAAGATGTGCTTTCAGATCTCATGTATTACTTTCAAATTCAAACAGTCATCCAATTTACTTTATCCTGTTGGCTATATTGTTGGAGCTTTGGTTTCAAGCAGTAAAGTTGATCAGTTGAGTGTGTAATGACAAGTATGTGTGAAAGTGGTAGTAAGGTGGGACACAATAAGGGGAAAAAAACATCCTTGCACTCATTGTGTGGCATATTGAGTGTCCAAACCTTGGCAATAGGCAGGGACAGATCCCAGAAAGGGTCAAAGACAGTGGAGCAGAAACCACAGTGGCTGCAGGTCAGAGAGCTCTTGAGCTGCCCAACAAACAAGTCTGAAAAACAAAATAGTTCACACCTCAGCCTCATCTGCATTGCTGGTTAAATTATATCGTCCTTAGTTCAACTCACCGACGATTTTACTGTCTTCCCTCTCCAGGTATTTACTCCACATCTTCTTCCCTTTCTCCTCATCCCTGATAATGGACAATATCAGACACTTTTAATGTCCATACTGTTTTGACTAATCAGCAAACCCTACAATTGAGAACCATGGTGAACTATTGCATGCTTAAATGTGCATTACAACCTTTGACGATGCAAACACACAGTATACAGAATGAAGCGTGGAGAAACTTAATAATAATTGTTTTGATGACAGCAGAGGGAAGTTGCACAGATTAACACTGACCCCCAGATGAGCAGTTAGATAACGTATAATAATATCCAAAAGAATTGGGGCATTTATCTGATCTGCGTGTTAACGCAGGCTGAGAAACAGACAACCTTAAATTACTACTCCATGACACATTTTGCCTTATGTTTTACAAATACACACAAAAACTAACAAATGTTTAAATTTCCCCTATTTATTTTTAATACAGCTAATTTTAAAATTGATTGATTAGGGTTTTATAGTTTCTGTTTAAATGTAGAATAAATTAAGACACATCCTCATACTGTGCCTTTTTAAATGCTAATATCAATATTTCTAGAGGGTAAACTATTTAAAAGATCCACAGAGAAACAAAAAAAATTGACAATGAATGATTTCCACATATTGTATTTTAGATATTTTTATTGTTGGACACAAATGAATTAATTTGCAAGTGTGTAGGAAGCAGAAAGTGATTTAAAATTGGGGAGCTATTATTCCACAAGATGCTAAAGGTCTCAGCTGTTCAATGATTTTGTGATTGCCAGATACATGAATCAACAGATTTTAGTGGTGGGCACTTCTGTCGTCACATTGACAAATGTCCACCTTTCAGCGAGTGCGTCTGAATTTTTGGCGAGTGCCTTATGACGTGAAGCTTCGAATAAATACACAGACTGAGAAGGACAGTCTGTGCTGACCCGGATCGACGGACGTAAATCTGCTTCCGTCTGTGCTCAAGTCCGTGTACTTATTCGTGGCATCGTGTCATAAAGCACTCGCCAAAAGTTGGGCATCCGTCAATGACGGACCAACATAATAGGGGTAGACCGATAATCGGCCCTGCGCCGATATTGGGCCTTTTGACGAATATCGGAATATTGGCCTTTTGATGGCCTATATAAGGTAAATCTAAAACAATTTTAATCTTAGGAAGCTATTTATTTAAATTTTCAGTTAACTTTATAAGAGATGCTGCTGACCCTGGGAAACTTTGGAACCATTTGTTTTTGTTTGACATTAAAACATAGAAATGTCAAAGTTTAAGATATCAGGTATTTTTACATTTTGGAAAACTATATATTTACTGTAGAAAACTATAGAGAGCTAGCATATTTACTTGCTTAAGTTTCCAATTAACTTTTTAAGACGTACTGATGCCCTGAACATTTTGTTAGAAACTTAAAAGGTGTCCTCTAAGAAAAAAAGAAGAAAAAAAATTGAAAAAATGTTCAGCAAACATGCTTTAAGACATTACAACAGAGTCAAGATTGGCATTTGTAGTTGAAAATTTTTTGACGGCAATATTACCAACCCACTACCCCCTTTTTTTTTTTTAACTGAAAATGAATATCGGCTTCAAATATCGGTTATCACCCTGCTTGACTACTGATAATCGGCATTGGTATCGGCCTTGGAAAACCCCCCATATCTATCGCTACAACATAACGACGGAAGTGCCCACCTATGCAATAATATTGAATATCAAATGGTCCTACTTAGAACCTAAATAACCCTATATTTAAAGCCCTTTAAAGCGGACATCAAGTAAAACTACGGGCTGTTTGGCCCCTGTACGACCGATGTCAGAGTTTGGTCCGCATTGCCGGCAGTAAGTCGAATTCGTTTCCAGTGAGGGTTGGACTCCGCCAAGGTTGCCTTTTGTCACCTATTCTGTTCATAACTTTTATGGACAGAATTTCTAGGCGTAGCTGAGGCGTTGAGGGGGTCCGGTTTGGTGGCCTCAACATTGCATCTCTGCTTTTTGCAGATGATGTGGTGCTGTTGGCTTCTTCAAGCTGTGATCTCCAACTCTCGCTGGAGCGGTTTGCAGCCGAGTGTGAAGCGGTTGGGATGAAAAGCACCTCCAAATCCAAGACAATGGTCCTCAGTCGGAAAAGGATGAAGTGGCCTCTCCGGGTCGGGGATGAGGTCCTGCCCCAAGTGGAGGAGTTCAAGTATCTTGGGGTCTTGTTCATGAGTGAGGGTAGGTTAGAGCGGTAGATCAACGGGCGGATCGGTGCAGCGTCTGCAGTGATGCGGACTCTGTATCGGTCCGTTGTGGTAAAGAAGGAGCTCAGCCGAAAGGCAAAGCTCTCAATTTACCGGTCGATCTATGTTCCTGCCCTCACCTATGGTCACGAGCTGTGGGTCGTGACCGAAAGAACAAGATTCCAGATACAAACGGCCGAAATGAGTTTCCTCCGCAGGGTATCCGGGCTCTCCCTTAGAGATAGGGTGAGAAGCTCGGTCATCCGGGAGGGACTCAGTGTCGAGCCACTACCAGTTGAGGTGGCTCGGGCATTTGGTTCGGATGTCTGGACGCCTCCCTGGAGAGGTGTTTCCGGGCATGTCCCACCGGCGGGAGGCCCCGGGGACGACCCAGGACACACTGGAGCGACTATGTCTCTCGGCTGGCCTGGGAACGCCTTGGGATCCCGTCGGAGGAGCTGGTTGAAGTGGCTGGGGAAAGGGAAGTCTGGGCTTCCCTGCTAAAGCTGCTACCCCCGCGACCCGACTCCGGATAAGCAGTAGATGATGGATGGATGGATCAAGTAAAACTAATTCTTTGCAATAATATGTTCTATGTTCCACTAGTCTAATAAAGTATTTTGAATAATATTGCATTTGTGGAATAAGAAGTAAGCAGAACGATATACCATTTAAAAATGACCAGATTTTTCTGCTTAATTCTTATTCCACAAAATCAATATTTATCAGGATAGCATGTTTAGAATAGTGGGGCCACACAGAACATATTAATGCAAAGAATTTTTTTGATTGGCTACCACTTAATAAGACTGATGTCCTGCAATACAAAAACTTCTATTTGAGAGGCATCGTGCCTTCTGTGCTGGTTGTCTCACAATACTTACGGCAGATGATCAAAATCTTCGACTGTGCCTCTCGGCCTGACTGTGACTCTGTTGACCTCGTTGTGCAGGCCGTCCAGGAGGAAGCGCAGGAACTCTTGAGCGTCCTGTTGACTGGAGAAGACACAAAATAATTCAGCGCTATGACCTCTACTCACTTACTGCTTGTAAGGCAAACTAGCCAGACAATATTTTTTATATATATAAAAAAAAAGCCTTACTTGTATCCCACAAATCTGGGAGCGTATCTCTGTATCTGAGTTTTGAATTCAGACGGACTGACAGCTTCACTGCTGGTCGACGACCACATGGTTTGCATCAGCTTGGCAAACTCTGCCAACAGACATAATATTGAAATGCACTTCACAATCTCATAGAGATTCAAATCAAAGTCAGAGGTTAAGAGTGTGAACAAGTTCATGTTTGAGATTGTGTTCAGAGAGTCTTTCACCTTCCATGAGGGCTGTGTTGGTGCGGCTGTTGTTGTTAAGGTCTCTGCGGTGCGAGTTGTGCAGGCAGTAGTCTCGCAGGCTGTGTGTGTTGCTGAGACACTGCAGGATACTATTCATGAAACACTACAAAGAAACCAAAACAAACAGTTGGATTTCCTTCAAAGTTGAACAATCACATGTTGAGTTGATAATAACTTCTGGTGCAACAACTGGGAAATTTGACCTCCATCAACAATGTTTTCATCAGTGCCTGTGATCAATAGTTTTCACAAAATCTTGTTAATTCTTGATTTGGATTTACATGGATGAATGATAAATGGTCATAGTTGCAAGATCCCCCCCCCGCAAAATAACAAGCAAAATTGTAAATGATAATTTATACATGGTGTCTGTATTTGTTTGAAACCATATTAGGAATGTTGGACCCTAGAAGACTTAATCCAGGCTTTACTTTGTATCAATCATGTTTCACACTTGGCTCCATAAAAACTTGAGATTGATACATTTTGTGATGGATGACACAAAATAAATATCTCCATCTGAAAAGTACTCCTGCAGACAAAAGTCTTCTCGGGAAAATGAAGTAGTTGTCGCCAGCATACAATGCTGCTGTGGTCACATGCACAAAGGCAATGTGCACTTTGGCATGCTCAAACTGGTCCAAAGCGAAAGAGAATGAGTGCTGCTCGGTCCAGAGTTCAGAATGCCCCAAATGAGTGCCCCGATGAGCTAACCTCACACAAAGAGCAACACACAAATCCCATTTATTTTAGGAACCCTAGCGAAGCCTGTTGCTTAGCAGACACTCTTCAAGACCCCCCCACTCTGGTGGAGGCAGATGTCAACAAACTGATAACATTTAACACACTTACTGCAATAAGTGCAAGCCTGTACAACTTCTCCCTTTCCCAGACACTATGTCAAATGATTTGTAGTGAAGTGGGAGCTGTACTCACTGTGTTCCCCAGGTTTTTCAGTCCCACCAATCCCTGGGCACTTTTTGAGTTCTGAAAGACAAACGCACAGTATTCAATCAAACCGTGAAGGTAAATAACGCACTTTTTCAAGTGTACAATTTGCATTTTGGAACAATAATAATGTACTGTACTGAAATAATATACACGAGGTGAAAATAAAAATTTGAATGATGATCCAGACATATTTTACATTTACATTTGCTTTTCATAATAAGTACTTGTACACAATATTGTATACAATTGATCATTTAGTTTCATGTTTGAACTATTTCAACATATAAAAATAGAACCATAAGTAAAATGAATCTATTTAATGTAACAAGGATGTTATAGTCACATGTTTCATATTTGACTAATGATGTGGTCTCAATATGTGCCTTGTGATTGGCCAACATTCATCTAGATGTAATCTGCCTTTCGCTTAAAGTCTGCAGCGCTAGGCTCCATCTCTCCGTGGTACAGAAAATGGATGGCTGGATGTTGTCTTGGTCTAGCAATGACAGTCAGGTGGCCAACATGACTGGAGGTCCTTTTTGTCCCTCTCGGATTGCAGAGCTTTATTCATCAACAGACGATAACAGATCACAATACCTTGAGGAAGATAGTCCCAACTCATTCACATTTTTTGCAGTCAAATCAGGATTTAGGCTTTTTATTTATTTATTTAGAAATTGACACAACAGCTGTTGTGTTATATTACCACATTTTCACATTCTTGACCGAATGCAAAATTGTAGAAAACTTGTCACGTAATGCTGCTAAATTCCATTACATAAGTTGCAGTGATTATATAATTGAATGGCTAGAAGAACTAACACATAGTCAGGGGGTGGATAAGGAATGTGCCCTGTTTGAAGATGCAGAGCTAGAATTTAATTAAGCTCCATATCATTTTTCACCACTTGATACCTTTAAAATCATATTTTAAGGACAGACCTCAGACAATCATGCCTGTCTTTGACTTACAGAAGTTCATCTGGTGTACTGTAAAACGTGAATTCAAACAGTATTACTGTAAAATACTTAATCTACAATAAACTGAAATGTAGCGACTGGTTGATGGTCAAAACACACACATTTTGTAATAAAAACAATGCTCTTAAAGACACTAAAATCAGCTAAGCATCATATTTTGAGCACTGATGTCCGCGGTGTAGAAAAAAGGCTGACGGATGGTGTTAATGTTTTCACTAATATGGTTTGACCACGCCTGATTGTAGTGCATGAAGTATTTCCGTCAAACATTTGTCTGACAAGCCTCAATAAAAGCTCCATCCTCTCTGGACACCTGAAATTGTATTTCATAAGATACAGTGCCACATCCACATGTGCACGCACATGCACCCACACACACATGCAGTACGCTGCGCTGTGTTGAGTGATGCTGTGGTCGGATTGTGCCTCCTCGTCTACATGCTATTGGCTGATCCTAAGCCTGGCTGACGTCACAGCTAGGAAAACATCATCCCAGCTCTGTCTCTGTAGCAACGCTATTCTTATCTTTCTTTCTTTCTTTTTTTTTTATACGATGCAGCGCTAGAGGACATTACAGTGAGAGGGCTGAGAGTGGAGTGAGTGTGTGTGACTCAGTGTATGTGATTTACAAGCCTTCAAACAAACCCCCCCAAAAAAACTTGAGTTTTATTGGCTTGAGACCAGGACAACTAAGCCAATATTTTCATCTTGTGGTAACAACTGTAGTAGTAGTAGTGGTTATTTTAAGCAACATAATTAATTAATTAAACTCACACTTTAAAGACATCATTGACGATTTTCATATCTCAGTAATGTACAGTCTGAAATATTGTCGTTGTTATATAAGTTGTCCCTAGTTCACTTTCAAGGTGAAAAATCTCAGCAGTTTCCACTAAGTTGATTTAAGACGCCTGTCAATTCATGTGATATGATGTGACACAAAACAAAATGCAATTACACTTCTCAATATCCATTTCCTAAGCACCGCGTGAAAAAGGATTGGGACATGAATGGGAATGGCTGGCTCATGCTCTGATCCCTGCCGGTAGCATGACCATAATGACAGCTAATTCCGTTATGCAAATGCTGCGGTGATTCTCAGACGTAAGCAGTTTAAAGCGGCAATGGTGTGTGTGTGTGTGTGTGTGTGTGTGTGTGTGTGTGTGTGTGTGTAGTGGATTAAACTCATGTACACACTTTGGCTGCGGCAGGCAGCAGTGTTATCAGCAGCACTGCAAAATGTTTTTTTGCCTACATCGCCATTTAATTTATACATTCATCAGGAGCATTTGACAATGTCAAGTACAATACATGTTGTATACTCTACTTATCCTGTGTGAAAGAAATGGTGCCTGGTCAAAAAGATAAGTAATAAAGAGTCACAAGAGGGATCATATGGCCTCACATTCCAGTAATTCCACATGAGCAGGCAGATGTATACATACTGTCCACTAAAGAGGTGACCCACGGGGAAACTTAGTATAAATGCTTCATTCATAAATGCCAGAAAGCACCCTGGGCTACTACTGAACTACTTCACAAAAGATCCTCCTTTAGCCTAAAAGCATTGGCAACATTAATTGGAAAGGGCATTTCAGGAACCCGGTTGAACTCCTTCCTAAAGCCGGAAACAAGGGACGTAGGAAATGCCCTTTTGGCAGGTACCCGACAGTGTGGTTATAATGGGTATAATCTGTCCAATCTATGTGCTCACTTAATTCAAAGATGGAGATCTGCTGGTGGGTTATTTTGGAGTGGAGGAAATGGATCAGTGCAAGGTCACCTCACATGCTGCTTTTTTACACTCAACCTTTTTAATCAATTAATCACTTTTCTGCTTGACTATAAGTTCACCCACCGATATGAAAAATTCAACTGGCTGGCGCAGAAGACATTCTGTGTTTACATCAACGATAATCTAAGGAATCCAACAAAACAAATTCTCGACATCGTGACCTTTAACATGGCAACCACAAGGAAAGGCACTTCCAAGGCCAATGTTGTACCTGCACAAGTTCAATGAACAAAAGTGAACTGAACATAGTGTATTCTTGCTTTTGTAAACTCGTCTGTGAACGATTTTTGAACGACAGTTCATTTTTGTTCAAGAGTTCCAGCTTTCGTTGAGAAAACCGGGTTAAAATTTGGTAAACGAGCCTTCATATGTACTGTAGGGGGACAAAGACCTGTATTTGGCAACCCAAGCCGTGGAGCCTCACACGGCCACATACGTCATCATGCATGATGGTAGCTTCCTCACTCGGGAAATCTGTATACAAATCGCAGAGGTGGGGGTCTTGAGTCACATGAATTGGACTCGAGTAGACTTAAGTCGCTGATTTGATGACTTACGACTTGCTTGGCAAAAACTTATGAAAGACTCAACCTTACTTTGACTCGGCCCGATTTTTGTACCTAGCGCAAGTCTAGTGCAAAGTGCAGTCGAACTGTGTGCATGGGTGAAGTTTTCTTTCTTTTGGTATTTTACTAGACAAGCGCAGTTAGAACAGGGCGTTTGCACCATCGTGAGAGAGAATGCAGCCAACTCTCGGCCAATTGAAGCGGCTCCCATCATTAACCCATTTAAACACAGTGCACAGAGATGCGTCCTATCTACATGGCGAAAGGACTCACTGGAGTCTATGCAGGAGATTGGCGCGCAAAGTGCATTTACAGTAAAATCAACTGCAAGATGAACAATCTCCCCTTGCGTATGATGTAGTAGATGGAGACCAGCTAGCAAACCAGCCACAACCACCCAGAGTTGTGGTCAGGTGGGTGCTATTCAAAATATTTTTAAGATAATATGTAAATGCCAGGCAAGTACCATACACCTGCATATTTAATATTCTACTTTTTTAACAATCATTGGTTGTGAGTCGAGTTTTAGAAGTAATGTGTCCCCAGTCCCACTGATTACAGTAATGTACATACACGTAAAATAGAACGTTTTTATACGTTTTGGGGAGCAAATGCTTGTATAAAATAAGTTCTATTTTAAATATTGCCATGGTTCCAAAAACGAATCAATACGTTTTTTATGCTAGAGCATTGATGCAGCCTCTGACCCGAAGAGGTCGCTCAAAGCAATGGTAGTTATTACAAAAAAACGGCCAGCAGATGGCAGCAGAGTATAAGAGATCAACCAGGGCCATGTTGCAAAGAGCTATTTTCCCCAGTGTTTTCAACAGGTTTGTGAATAATGATGAAACTTAGCTATATTCTAATGCTAATTGCTACAAAATGGAAACAGATAGAAATATACTTTTTTTTCCTGATGAAAGAAGAGACTTCAATCTTTATTTTGGTAGGTTCTATGTTTTTATAGCAATAGAACACAATATTCTGTGGGTCTTGCAAAATCAGTGAACATCCAGTAAAACAGCCGGGGTTTGCTTCAGTGAAAATGGCTGGGAGTGAATGAGTTAAGATCATTATTGCATTTTAGTGACACAGATGCAAGCCTATTCAACCTGACTGAGCGAGAGAAGGGGTACACCCTGGACTCCTCGCCAGCCAAGCCCAGGATAATTACCGGTAAATCCATGTGCAAAAACTAAATAACTTCAAAACATTGTTGAAAACCTCTTATTTAAATACTGTACACTAATTAAGTTAAAACAGATGTACCCTTGTATATAACTATTGTTGCCTTCCAACAAATGAAGTCAATGACAGGTGACACGTTGCCACCTCTCTGCTTTGTTTGTGCGTATCTTGGCCTGTAAACTAAAGTACAGGCAAAGAGCAGCAGAACGCCTTGGTCCACCTGGCAGTGCCCAGTCTACCGACCACCAAGAGCAGATTGGCTGGCAAGCCAGCATGAAACGAAGCAACAGAACAGTCTGTTCTGACCTGCCTCTCACTTTGGCATGGCATCGTCAACAATTTCTCTTTCCCTCTGAGGCTACTTATGTTGCTACTGTTAAGTCTTCACTCCCACGACATACAAGTAACACTTGGTCACTTAATGTGTTTGTGTGTGTGTGTGTGTGTGTGTGTGCGCGTGTAAGAGAGTGTGTGCGCACATTCTAGCCAGCAAGTGAGTGCTAGCAAGAACACTTTCTAGCAAGTGTTTTTGAGGGATGAAATCAGTCATCATATGCCAGTGTCCAGTCCTCAAGACTTGTAGCTCAGTTCACCGTCTCACACATTTACACTATCTGATTAGTAAAGAGTCAAATGCAGTAATTAAAAGAGCACCTTAAATAATAATAGTTTATTTCACTGTGAATCAGTCCTAATAAATTAAAAAAAAAACTACATGTAGAGAACTACCGACTACAGTAAAGCATAATGGGGAAAATCAACATTCATTTCACAGAACATAATATTTGGAGTGTTTCATTTCCAGCGGTTTTGCTATTATGAAGCAAAATAATTTATTCAACTTAGCACAATCGTTTTGTGTAGTGCAGGGGTCAGCAACCTTTACTGTCAAAAGAGCCATTTTAGGCCAAATAAATAACAAAAAAACTGTCTTGAGCCGCAAAACATTTCAACATTGTGATGAACGGAACAGTGTTAGTGTTAGTTTAATGTATAGCTAATTAGAGTTGCACCAGAACACAGAAATATGCTACGTCCAATTTATTTTCTTCACTTTTCTTCCACGTTTTTCATACTTTTTTTAAAAACTTTTTTTCCTGCCTATTTTGCTATCAATTTTCTGACATTTTTGGCAATTTTGTCAACATTTCAGGGTAATTTTTAGGATTTCTTCTTTTGTTTTTAGATATTTTATATTTACTTTTTGAACGTTTTCTGACTGTTTTTTAATAAAAAAATAAAAACAAAAAATTTGACATTTTTGACAATTTTATGGACAGTTTATCATCTACCTTATGTCTTTTTTTTCTGTCATTAATTTATGTAAAGAATATTTTATCTGAAAAATAAAAAATGTTTAAAAAAAAGAGTTCGTTTTTTTAAAGATCCACAGGGAGCCACTGAAGAGGGAATAAAGAGCCATATGTGGCTCCAGAGCCATAGGTTGTAGATCCTTGGAGTAGTGCATGTTGCTAAATAAGGTTAGGTACATCAATTATGCCCCCCCCCCCCCAATCTTGTAAAGATCACAATACCAATGAATGTGGGTTGGGATTATTATTATTATTATTATTATTATTATTAATTATATCATCAGTAAGGTAATACAGGGGTAAGATGCCAAATTATCAGTCTGTATCAAACACAGTGCTGTGGAGATACGGTAAATGATGAGATGAGGATGTGAAGGGAAAACCATGTCTCCTTACTCTCCACACCAAAACTGTTCACACAGCAGGCAAGAAGCTACTTTAGCTCTTTAACCCTTTGATCTCTCTGCATGCAATGTCATTCTCCCACCCCTGCCTTCAAGGTGAAGATCCTTGGTGAATGTCTATCCCTTGTGGGTCACCACAGTGCAGAACAGTGCAGTTGTTTCCAGTGTTAGTGTCCCGTGGGGCTTGCTGCACATGTTCAGAGACAAACATACACTAGACGCACACCCTCATGTAGTTGCATGCACATGCCTCTGATAGACAACACACACACACACACACACACACACACACACACACACACACACACACGCACACGCACGCACACACACACACACACACACACACACACACACACACACACACGCACACACACACACATACACACGCAGGTTTGCCTCTGTGTATTATGAGGACATTTTTTCCAAACCTGTTTAATTGTGTATTACGGGGACACCCCTTTCCGCTAATGCCAGAGAGATGGGACTTGCACCCCAAATTTTTTTTTGGGGTCGTCCAGGGAAATTTCACTTCAAAACTTGAAAAAACTCAACGCACAAAAAAAAGAAAAACCTGAAAAAACAGTAATTATGAGGACATAGATAATGAGCTAAATAAGCCACGCCCATGGCAAAAATGGTAATTATGAGGACCAACTCACATTACAAGGACAAAGTTTACACAACACACAGCAACCATGTCACTGAAGTGACTTGAAAGTTCTGGCATTCTGGCGTTACACAAACTGAAATGACATTGATGTGTAATGACTTACCTGATATAAGGTCGCATTGTTGTGCATAACAATACTGTGAAATGCAAAGTCATACCTGATCCTTGAGCACCATGTTACAACTTTAGGACAGACTGAAACTGGTATGTTAATAAAACAATGCTTCTTATGTGAACAGGTTATCTAGGTCAAGCACATCTTTGTAATGGATAAATTAGACATGAAACCAGATGCAAAAGAGTCAGTGAACATTGAACATTTTATTCTTTAAAACATGACTACCTCTCATCTTAAAGATGAGCAGTTTTCTAATAGCTCATTACTGGAATACCTTCGGATTTCAGAATTTCTGAAACAGGTTCAATGTAGGAAGTGTCCGAAGTACTGTGAGAATCTGGAACATATTCCTCTGCTGATGAATCCTCACTTGAACTGGATACATCAGCAACCTAATTTTTTAAACAAAAACAATTATTACATACATACAGACATACATATACATATAGTCGCTGTCCTGTGAAAAACACTTCCACCATATTTTCCAGACTATAAAGCGCACCGTGATACAAGCCGTGCCGCCAAGAAGGATCGCTACCGGAGAGCAGCCCGCGACCTAAAAATGGAAACGTGTTTTTCACAGGACAGCAATGATATCCATATATACAGTAGACGCACACATACATGTGCATATATACAGCGGCTCTAAAATTGACACCTGCCGGATGCGGGTTAAAGTTCCTTTTGGCGGGTGGTCATAAATATTTACTAGCTTTACTTTGCTGTTACTTAGTGATGTTACACTCGAAGTAGAAGCTTGAGACAAGTGTCGAGCGCTCGCGGCAGAAGTAGCTCCCGCCATTGATGGGCTAATGTGCTAAAGTTCATTTACCAAAGATAGGTGGTCTTCATCATCAAGCAGTTTTGCATTTTTTTTTTTTTTTGCAATCAACGGGATATGTGCCAAATGCTGGAGCAAACTAGAAAAGCATTTAGAACCTAAAGTTTGTGCATATAATGTACTAAAGATTATTATAAATCTAGTCACCACATTTATTCGAAAGATGAGATGAAGCATTTAACAAGAGGGATAGTTAATATGCTTAATCTATGGCATTGCCCCTAAAACGGGTCTTGTGTGATACAGTCCTTCAGTTACAGTAGACGTTTTCTATTTTACTGAGTCAGACAGTCGTTAAGATTGAGACAATTGCTCAACATTTAGCTGCTTGCAACTAAAGACAGCGGTATAAACATGGGTCATAATTTATCCTCTTGACTAAATTATATTCATTCAATGAA